>NC_054468.1:121855896-121858396 GCF_017639515.1 Carcharodon carcharias
AACTCACACACACTCTCACACACATACAGTCACAGACACAGTCTCTCACACACACTCTCACACTCTTATACACACACACTCATACTCACACTCACACACACTCACACACTCTGACACACACACACACACTCTCTCATACACGCACACACATTTACACTCACACACACGCACTCTCACACACACACTCACACACACACGCTCACACTCACACACATACACACACATACAAACACACACTCACACACACTCTGACACACACACTCACACAAACACACTCACACACACACTCACACACACACTCTCTTACACTCACACACTCACACACTCTCACACACACAAACTCACACTCACACACACACACAGACACTCACACTGACACACACACCCTCTCACACACACACCCAATCACACACACACTCACACAGTCACACACATATATTGTCACACACACACTCACACATACTTACTCACACACACACTGTCTCACACACGCACACACACTCTTATACACACACACTCATACTCACACTCACACACACTCACACACTCTCACACACTCACACACACACTCTCTCATACACGCACACACACTTACACTCACACACACACGCACTCTCACACACACACACTCACACACACACGCTCACACTCACACACATACACACACATAAAAACACACACTCACACACATTCTGACACACACACACAAACTCACACACTCTCACACACACACACACACACGCTCACACACAATCTCTCACACACACTCACGCACACACTCTCACACACATGAACACACACACACACACACACACACACAGATACTCACATTGACGCACACAGCATTCTCACATGCACACACTCAATCACACACACACAGAGTCACACACATATACTCCCACACACACACACTCACACATACTCACACACACACCGTTACACACACACACACACTCACATACACACACACTCATACTCACACTCACACACACTCACACACTCTCACACACTCACACACACACTCTCTCATACACGCACACACACTTACACTCACACACACACGCACTCTCACACACACACACTCACACACACACGCTCACACTCACACACATACACACACATAAAAACATACGCTCACACACACTGACACACACACACAAACTCACACACTCTCACACACACACACACACACACACGCTCACACACACTCTCTCACACACACTCACGCACACACTCTCACACACATGAACACACACACACACACACACACACACAGATACTCACATTGACGCACACAGCATTCTCACATGCACACACTCAATCACACACACACACAGTCACACACATATACTCCCACACACACACACTCACACATACTCACACACACACTGTTACACACACACTCACACACTCACATACACACACATTCATACTCACACTCACACACACTCACACACTCTCACACACACACACTCTCACAGACACTCACACACTCCTCACACACACAAACTCACACACACTCACATACACACACTCACACACATACACACACACTCACACACTCTCACACACTCTCACACACACACACACACACTTTCACATACACACACTCACACTCACATTCACACGCACACTCACACACACACACACAAACTCACACACACTCTCAGACACATACAGTCACACACACAGCCTCTCACACACACTCTCACACTCTTATACACACACACTCATACTCACACACACACACACACGCACTCTCACACACACACTCACACACACACGCTCACACTCACACACATACACACACATACAAACACACACTCACACACACTCTGACACACACACTCACACAAACACTCTCACACACACAAACTCACACTCACACACACACACAGACACTCACACTGACACACACACCCTCTCACACACACACCCAATCACACACACACTCACACAGTCACACACATATATTGTCACACACACACTCACACATACTTACTCACACACACACTGTCTCACACACGCACACACACTCTTATACACACACACTCATACTCACACTCACACACACTCACACACTCTCACACACTCACACACACACTCTCTCATACACGCACACACACTTACACTCACACACACATGCACTCTCACACACACACACTCACACACACACGCTCACACTCACACACATACACACACATAAAAACACACACTCACACACACTCTGACACACACACACAAACTCACACACTCTCACACACACACACACACGCTCACACACAATCTCTCACACACACTCACGCACACACTCTCACACACATGAACACACACACACACACACACACACACACACACAGATACTCACATTGACGCACACAGCATTCTCACATGCACACACTCAATCACACACACACACAGTCACACACATATACTCCCACACACACACACTCACACATACTCACACACACACTGTTACACACACACTCACACACTCACA
>NC_054468.1:121870896-121873396 GCF_017639515.1 Carcharodon carcharias
ACACATAAACATACACTCACACACACACACTCACACTCACACACATACAAACACACACTCACACTCAGACACACTCACACACACTCATGCACAGACTTACACACATACACAAACACTCACAAACACACATAAACACACACTCACAGTCACACAAACATTTACACACTCACACATACACACTCACACATACACACAAACACTCACACACTCACACCTACACACTCACACTCACACACACCCTCACACACACACACTCATACACTCATACTCTCTCACACACATACTCACGCACACACACACACACATTCACACCCACACACACTTACTGTCACACACACAAACACACACACTCACACATACTCTCTCACACACACACTCACACACACACATTCACACACACATACACACACATACACAGACAAACTCACACACACACACACACACTTGCTCACACACACATCCTTTCACATGCACACACTCTCTCATGCACACACTCACACACAGTCACACACACATACTCTCACACACACACACTCACACACACTTACTCACACACTCTCAAACACACATACAAACACACACTCACACATACACACACTCACACATACACACACACATAAACACACACACTCACACACACACTCATACATATACACTCACACACGTAGACACACTCTGACACTCACACACTCACACACACACACATACACTCACATGCACATGTACACACTCATACACTCACACTCACACAATCACTCACACACATGCACTCAAACACACAAACACTCACACAATCACTCACACACATACACACACACACCTAAACACACACACATACACACACACTCACACACACGCACTCACACTCACACACATACAGCCACACTCACACACACACACACACACACACACACACACACTCACACACATACATCCACACTCACACACAGTCACACACACTCACGCACACACACACTCACACATGGTCACACTCACATGCTCACACATATACACACTCACACTCACACACACATACTCTCGCACACATACACACACACACACGCACACACACATGCTCACACTCACACACATACACCATACTCACACAATCACTCACACACTTACACTCACACACACACTCATACACACACACACACACACTCACACACTCACACTCACACACATACACCATACACACACAATCACTCACACACTTACACTCACACACACACACTCATACACGCACACACACACTCACACACTCACACTCACACACATACACCCACACTCACACACACCCACACTCACACACTCGCACTCACACACACACTCACACATGGTCACACACACTCACGCACACACACTCACACATGGTCACACTCACACACTCACACATATACACACTCACACACACACACACACACTCACACACATACACACACACTCACACACACGCACTCACACTCACACGCATACACCCACACTCACACACTCACACTCACACACATACACTTACACTCACACACACTCACACTCACACTCACACACAGACTCACACATGGGCACACACACTCACGCACACACACACTCACACACTCACGCATATACACATATACACACTCACACTCACACATACATACTCTCACACACATACACACACACACTCACACACACATGCTCACACTCACACACTCACACTCACACACAGACTCACACATGGGCACACACACTCACGCACACACACACTCACACACTCACGCATATACACATATACACACTCACACTCACACACACATAATCTCACACACACACACACACTCACACCCACACGCTCACACTCACACACATACACACACATAAAAACACACACTCACACACACTCTGACACACACACTCACACAAACACACTCACACACACACTCTCACACACACTCTCTCACATTCACACACACACACTCTCACACACACAAACTCACACTCACACACACACACAGACACTCACACTGACACACACACCCTCTCACACACACACCCAATCACACACACACACACAGTCACACACATATATTGTCACACACACACTCACACATACTTACTCACACACACACTGTCTCACACACGCACACACACTCTTATACACACACACTCATACTCACACTCACACACACTCACACACTCTCACACACTCACACACACACTCTCTCATACACGCACACACACTTACACTCACACACACATGCACTCTCACACACACACACTCACACACACACGCTCACACTCACACACATACACACACATAAAAACACACACTCACACACACTCTGACACACACACACACATACTCACACGCGCACACAAACTCACTCACACTCTCACACACACACTCACACACACACACTGACAATCACACATGCTCTCACACACACACAGTCACACACAGTCTCACACACACTCTCACACACTCACACACACACACTCACACACACACACTCACACACAC
>NC_054468.1:121875896-121880896 GCF_017639515.1 Carcharodon carcharias
CACACACACAGTCTCACACACACGCTCAAACATACAGTCACACGACGTCTCACACACACTCACACACTCACACTCTCACACACACGCTCACACACTCTCTCACACACACACTCACACACTCACACACATACTCACACTCACACACACACACAGACACTCACACTCACACACACACACTCTCTCACACACACTCACACACATACACATACACTCACTCTCACACTCCCACACTCACACACTCACACACACACTCGCACACATACACACACACTCACACACTCTCACACACACACTCATACTCACACACACAATCACACACACACACTCACACACACTCTCACATACACACACTCACACTCACACACACACACTCATACACACACTCACACACTCTCACACACTCACACACACACTCTCTCATACACGCACACACACTTACACTCACACACACAAGCACTCTCTCACACACACACTCACACTCACACAAACACTCACACACACTCTCACACACACTCACACACTCTTACACACACACTCACACACTCACACACAATCACATGCTCTCACACACTCACACACACTCACACTCACGCATTCACACTCACATTCACACACACACTCACGCACACTCACACACACTCACGCACACACACACACTCACACATGGTCACACTCATACACTCACACATATACACAAATACACACACACATACTCACACACATACACACACACACTCACACACACACTCACACTCACACACATACAAACACACACTCACACTCAGACACACTCACACACTCTTACACACACACTCACACACACAATCACATGCTCTCACACACTCACACACACACTCACACTCACGCATTCACACTCAAATTCACACACACACTCACGCACACTCACACACACTCACACATGGTCACACTCATACACTCACACATATACACAAATACACACACACATACTCACACACATATACACACACACTCACACACTCACACTCACACACATACAAACACACACACTCAGACACACACACACACTCATGCACAGACTTACACACATACACAAACACTCACACAAACACATAAACACACACTCACAGTCACACAAACATTCACACACTCACACATACACACTCACACATACACACAAACACTCACACACTCACACCTACACACTCACACTCACACACACCCTCACACACACTCATACACTCATGCTCTCTCACACACATACTCACGCACACACACACACATTCACACCCACACACACTTACTGTCACACACACAAACTCACACACTCACACATACACACACACTCTCTCACACACATTCACACACACATACACACACATACACAGACACACTCACACACACACTCACACACTTGCTCACACACACATCCTTTCACATGCACACACTCTCTCATGCACACACTCACACACAGTCACACACACATACTCTCACACACACACACTCACACACACTTACTCACACACTCTCAAACACACATACAAACACACACTCACACATACACACACTCACACATACACACACACATAAACACACACACTCACACACAATCACACACACACTCACACATATACATTCACACACATAGACACACTCTGACACTCACACACTCACACACACACACACATACACTCACATGCACATGTACACACTCATACACTCACACTCACACAATCACTCACACACATGCACTCACACACACAAACACTCACACAATCACTCACACACATACACACACACACCTAAACACTCACACACATACACACACACTCACACACACGCACTCACACTCACACACATGCAGCCACACTCACACACACACACACACACACACTCACACACATACACACACACTCACACACAGTCACACACACTCATGCACACACACACTCACACATGGTCACACTCACATGCTCACACATATACACATATATGCACTCACACTCACACACACATACTCTCGCACACATACACACACACGCGCGCGCACACACATGCTCACACTCACACACATACACCATACTCACACAATCACTCACACACTTACACTCACACACACACACACTCATACACACACACACACTCACACACTCACACACTCACACTCACACACATACACCCACACTCACACACACACACACACTCACACACTCACACTCACACACAGACTCACACATGGTCACACACACTCATGCACACACACTCTCACACATGGTCACACACACTCACGCACACACACACTCACACATGGTCACACTCACACACTCACACATATACACACTCACACTCACACACACACACTCACACACATACACACACACTCACACACACGCACTCACACTCACACGCATACACCCACACTCACACACTCACACTCACACACATACACTCAAACTCACACACACTCACACTCACACACTCACACTCACACACACTCACACACTCACGCATATACACATATACACACTCACACTCACACACACATACTCTCACACACATACACACACACACTCACACACACACGCTCACACTCACACACTCACACTCACACACAGACTCACACATGGGCACACACACTCACACACACACACACTCACACACTCACGCATATACACATATACACACTCACACTCACACACACATACTCTCACACACATACACACACGCACTCACACACACACGCTCACACTCACACACATACACACACATACAAACACACACTCACACACACTCTGACACACACACACAAACTCACACACTCACACACACACACACTCACTCACACACATACACCAAGACTCACACACACTCACACACACACTCACATTCACATTCATGCACATACATCTACACTCACACACACTCACACTCACACACCCACACACTCAAACACACTCACATACGGTCACACACACTCACGCACACACACACTCACACATATACACACATACACACTCACACTCACACACATACACAAACATACAAACACACACTCACACTCAGGCACACTCACACACTGATTCAAACAAATACACAAACACACACACACTCACACTCACACACATACACCCATACTCACACACACACTCACACTCACACACATACACACACATTCACACACACATTCACACTCACACACTCACACACAGACACACACACACTCACACGTTCACACTCACACACATACACACACACATACAAACACACACTAACTCACTCCCACTCATACACACTCACACACACACTCATACACATGCACACTCACTCACACATACACACACACACATAAACACACACAGACTCACACACACGCTTACACACTCACTAACACACAAACACTCACACAATCACACCATACACACTCACACACACACTCACAGTCACACACTCACACACACCATCACACACTGTCGCACACACACACTCACACACACATACACACACAATCTCACACACACACTCTCACACACTCACACACACAATCACACAGACACACAGACACACACACACACAATCACACACACACACACTCACAGTCTCTCACAAACACCCACACACTCACACTCAAACACTTACACCCACACTCACATACACTCACACTCACACACATACACTCACACACAGTCACACTCACACACTCACACATGTACACACATACACACTCACACACATACACACTCACACACACATATACACACACAGACTCACACACACAAGCTCACACTCACACACACGCACATACAAACACATACACTCAAACACACACTCATACACACAAATACTCACAATCACACTCATACACACACTCACATACACACACACATAAACACACACACACACACACACAATCACACACACACACACACTCACACTCTCTCACAAACACCCACACACTCACACTCAAACACTTACACCCACACTCACATACACTCACACTCACACACATACACTCACACACGGTCACACTCACACACTCACACATGTACACACATACACACTCACACACATACACACTCACACACACATATACACACACACTCTCACACACACAAGCTCACACTCACACACACGCACATACAAACACATACACTCAAACACACACTCATACACACAAATACTCACAGACAATCACACTCATACACACACTCATATACACACACACATAAACACACACACACACACACACTAGCATACACACACACATACTCACACGCACACACAAACTCACTCACACTCACACACACACACACTCACACACATACACTGACAATCACACACGCTCTCACACACACACAGTCACACACACAGTCTCACACAAACACTCTCACACACTCACACACACATACTCACACACACACACTCACACACACACTCTCACACTCACACACACACTCTCACACACACAAACTCACACAACTCTCACACACACACTCACACACACTCACACACTCACACACACACACACACTCACACACACACACTCTCTCACACACACTCACACACATACACATACACTCACTCTCACACTCCCACACTCACACACTCACACACACACACTCACACATACACACTCTCACACACACACATTCACACACACACTCTCTCTCTCACACACACACTCGCACACATACACACACACTCACACAGACACACACACTCACACACACACTCATACTCACACACACACAATCACACACTCTCACACACTCACACACACTCACTCTCACATACACACACTCACACTCACACACACACACACTCATACACACACACTGACAATCACACACGCTCTCATACACACACAGTCACACAGTCTCACACACACACTCACACACACACTCACACACAGACTCACACACACACACTCACGCACACACACTCACACACTCTCACACACATGAACTCACACACACACACAGATACTCACACTGACACACACAGCCTCTCACATGCACACACTC
>NC_054468.1:121883396-122042556 GCF_017639515.1 Carcharodon carcharias
AAATGTTGGATGCAAAATACTTATCAATCAAGAGTGCGCCTGGTTTCTGATATTGTTTGAAGAACTGCATGGATATTTTAAATAATTCAATTGTAAACAATTTCCTACGATTCACTCGGCTGAAACCAGCTCTCTCACAATAATTGTCCAGCTAGACTGCAAGATGAATTGATGCTCTCCAATTACCTGATAATCACTGACTCCATACAATGTACTAAGCGAATCTAATATTCTGAGTATCTTACATATCCACTTCAAAATAGAACAAGGCTTATTTTCTAAGTTAATCCAACTGTATTATCATAGAATTCTAGATCGCCAAAGCATTTCCCATTCATCGTTACATGAAGTCTTTGCCATCTTGTAATTCTGCACCTGCAGATTCATCCCTTCAAGCAGGGACAGTTCACCTGAGCTTTCTATCAAGTCTTTTTGAACCATCAGCACCTGTTGTGGATTTATGACCCATGCACCGTACGGGAATGGGAAGAGATCGTTGGATTGATTTCATCTCTGTTCCTCTTCATGCTGATCCTGTGACAATTCTACAACCTGTCCTTTCATTATTTGCTGCCTTATAATGGTTCTGTTAAATTACTTTAGTCTATTTTCTTCCATTAAACCTTGAGCTGTTTCAAATCACTTTTATAGGTCTGCTTATGAGTATAGCATACTCCACCAGTTAGAAACATTGTGCTGTGCAATCCCTGTCAATAACCACTGTGAAGGTTATTTTTTCAAATATATTTTTGGGAATATGGTGGTATTCTGTAAAGAAGGTGTGTGTGTGTGTGTGTGTGTGTCTGCGTGTATGAGAAAGAATATATCTGTGCAAGTGTGTGTGTGTGTGTGTGTAATTAACCTGGGGGGAGGTTAATAAAGACAGCTCGTCTGTGGCAGCATGGAGATGAAAGGTAAAGGGGCTAGATGCATGCACTTGTAATGAGAGGCTATGGTGAAATTGAATGTTGGGTTTGAAATTTGCATTATAAGATTCGGACGAACTTGACTTTTAAGCTGTTAAATTTCAAAGGGAGTTTAGAAGCAGCAAGGGACTTTGAAAACTTATAAAGGTTTCATAAGTAAACAAGGGAAGGTTATTAAATTTTATTTGACCTGAAAGTGGAGGCGATAGGAAGACATGAAAGATTTTTATAGTTTGGGAAAACTCAATTCAAAGAGGTGCAAAGAACAATGGAGTTTAAGATCAAAGGGGAAAAAGATATTTAAGGGAAGTTTTTTTTGTTCATTCACGGGATGTGGGCATCGCTGGCTGGACCAGCATTTGTTGCCCATCCCTAGTTGCCCTTGAGAAGGTGGTGGTGAGCTGCTTTCTCGAACCGCTGCAGTCCATGTAGCGTAGGTACTCCCACAGTGCTGTTAGGAGGGGCGTTCCAGGATTTTGACCAAGCGACAGTGAAGGAACTGTGATATATTTCCAAGTCAGGATGATGAGTTACTTGGACGGGAACTTCCAAGTGGTGGTGTTCCCATCTGTCTGCTGTCCTTGTCCTTCTAGATGGTAGTGGTCGTGAGTTTGGAAGGTGCTGTCTAAGGAGCGTTGGTGAAATCCTGCAGTGCAGCGTGTAGATGGTACACACTGCTGCTACTGTGCATCGGTGGTGGATGGAGTGAATGTTTGTGGATGTGATGCCAATCAAGTGGGCTGCTTTGTCCTGGATGGTGTCAAGTTTCTTGAGTGTTGTGGGAGCTGCACCTATGCAGGCGTGTTTATTTGAGTTGTATTGGCTGTGTGGGGGAGATGTCCTGAGACCAGCTCTGTGCTAAGATAAGTTATGAATCTGAAGCAGCCATCCAGTTTCTAGCCAGAGAAGTCTTTGTTTTCAGAAAGCAGCCTGTTTTTGAACCTTTATTTCTGGGATTTCCACAGCAGAGTGGAAGAGAGTGAGAGGTCATGTGGTATTCTTTATTAAAGTAGCTGCATTTTTGCTTTGGGTAGTATTACTGGATTTTATGATTAAAATCTATAAGGGAGCTGTTGTCAAGTAGTTTACTTGTGTGTTCTGACCAAGTGGGGTTTTGGGGGAATGTTTTATAAGACTGATTAACTGTGTAATTTTAATCTTGTTTGTTTAAGTTTTTTCTTCTTATTAATAAATTTTCTCATTTTAAAATCCTAAGTGTTACTTGGACTCAATGCTTCTGGGATCAGTAGTTATCCCCTCATTTTCAAAATACAAATAAAAGGTTACAATTGGGAAGGCAAGATTCCCTCTGGGATTTGGCTTGCTCAGCGATTAACATAAGCTGCGATTGTAACACCACTTCTATACATTTCACCTGGCAACAGAAACTCCACTATATTTATTGGAAGAGTTTGATGAGATTAGACTATTCGGATCATTAGTTTCATAGTTCTTGAATAATGTTTGACTCTAAATAATAAGCATCCTCCCCCACACACACACCCAGGCAAAAATAATTGCAGACAGTGGTAAAGGACATAAAGAAAATTATACTATTTAAAAAAAAGTTTGCAAAAGTGAGCTCTAATCTTTAGCAGAGTATGCTACAATGTATGCAGAGAGATGACATGGACTCAATGGAGTGAATTGTGTAGTAACCATATTGTGATTCTATTCTATGACTGTATACTTATTTAACCAGCCCATTCGAAGGATTAGGCACTGGCAAAAACTGACAAGCCAGCTAAACATGAATAATACAAATGGTTGAGGGATATAATTGAGATTTGGAGAATCAGTTAATTTGAATGACCAGAAAACCAGCAAAAAGTTGGAGTTGATATTCAACTTAGCAGTAAAGCTAACATTACTGATCGAGCATCTATGAGAGTATCCATCGCCATCTCAGCCACACTGAAAAACAACCCCACTGGTGTAATCAATCCCCATCCGACTGACTCAGAAATATATTCAAGCATGGTGCGGCTCACATCCTCAAAAAAATTCCCAGTGTAACGGGGTTTGAGAGCCGGCATTGTCAGTTAGTTCGATGCCAATGCACCCACCTATGTGTCCGTAAACATGTAAATCTACAGAATCCAAAGGAGCTGTTCCACTGATAATTCCCAAGGTCCAATTGTGCTTGGGACAAAAATACCATGTAAAACAAAGCGTATTTATCTTTTTAAAACCCCATATTACAGGCATCTTCAGAAGCAGCATCAAATATCCTGTCACTCTTTCCAACTATGTCTCTTTTGCAGTAGAATTTGATAAATTGCCTCATGAACCTCTGTGCATAAGTGTTATAATTTGAAAAAAAAACCTCAGACTATTTGAGCAGTACATTTATATTATCATGCACTGTTTGTACTGTTCCACACTGAGCCTCCACCAGGCGTCAACCACCTTCATCTCATTGCTGAAGTAATCAGATGGAATCGCCCCAGATTTGCACTAAGTGAGGTAGCGGGCGGGAAAATGAAGTTTCACCCGCCGGCCGCAATGGCAGCTTCTCACGCCGCATTGTCCCAAACACGCCACATTAATTATGCATTCCCTGGAAACATGTCGATTCCATGGCGGGCAGGCTTTCATTCATCCGCCACACCATCAACTCGCTGCTTCATCACGCCGGGCACCATGTTTAAAATGCAGCCATGCACACCCCTCTCAGTGCTTCCAGCCCAGGACAGCTGCACAGGGAACACAGCCCCAAAAGGCAAAAGACACTGCAACCCCCAGGTTCAATGACACATCCCTCGAGTGCCTTTTGGACGCAGTGGAGGCCCGCCGTGATGTTCTCTACCCCGGCTTTGGCCGCAGGATGGGCAGCAACATCACCAATCCGGCTTGGGAGGCGGTGGCAGTGGTGGTCATTTCCAATGCCCTGCAAAAGAGGACAGCCACCCAGTGCTTAAAGAGGATGAATGATCCACCAGAGTAAGTCATTCTTCTCATTACTCTCAACTCACGTACTCACAAACCCATTGCACATCCACAGGGCCCTCACTCGCTGCCAGTTCAAGGGACATCAGTATTCATTCTCTCACACACACATTCATTGTCCTCATCCCATCCACGGGACCACTCACCACTCAGACAGGCCAGGCAAACATCATCTGGCATGGCAAGAGTCCTGCTTACATTCTCTCCATCTCTATTCATGCAGGACAAGCTGAGGGGGAGGTCGCAAACCAGTGGAGGAATTCCTGAAATCAAGGTGCTCACAGGCTTCGAAAACAGAGCCATCCAGCTGGCCAGTGAGGATCAGGGCCGGTCCTGTGCTGGCGGTGAGGTCAGTGGTGCTCTACCGAGTGAGGGTCCAGCAGTGCAACATCCATCAGACAACCATGCCGTGAGTGATGTGTCCTGTTTCACAGGCCACTGCCATTCACTAATTATCTCCCCTTGCTTTCACAGGCACATCTGGAAAACAGCTGACAGAGTCCAGGACCCAGGGCCTCCAATCAAGCCCCGAAGAAACCTCTGTAGAGGAATCTGAAGGCACCATCCCTGAAGTCCCATCATAGCGCTCACCCACACCCTCCACCAGCACAGAGACACACACCTCATTGGGAGCTAGCTGTAGAGTAGCCTCGGGAACACAATCTGGTGAACACATCGCACTGCCTGATCCACAGCAGGCAGAGGCAGGGAATTCCCAGGTCCCCAGCACTCGGAGGATTGCTGGAGGCCGGAACGTTGCTGATTCCGAGCCCTGGACTCAGTCATGTTATAGTTGCTGGAGCTGCAAAGGCAAGCTCGGGAACATCAGGAAAGGATGTCCGCTGCACCCCTCAGATTGCAAGGCATGATAGGGGAGTCCGTCCGTCTTCAGTCTGAGGTGATAGTGCCGGCATGCCAATGCACTGAGGTCAACACTGATTGCATTTTGGCAGTGGCGGAGACCTTGGTCCACGGCATCGCTCCTGACACTGCTGCACAGGTTCAACTCCATCGCTGTTGCAATAGTTGGCCTCCAGCAGTGTCAATGCGAGCAGGGTGCAGGGCAGCTCGATCTTACGCCAATTTCCCCTTCCCATCATGGAGTCAGCCAGGGGCCCTCGGGCATCCATAGAGCGGAGGGTCAGTGGGTGCACACCCTGGGGCCATCCACCAGGTAACTCCGGGAGTGTCTGGCCCATTTGAATCGCCAGCAGCTCCAGCTCCACAGGCTGAGGAGAGTGCCACAGCCACACAACAGGACCCTAAAAGCAGGCCGGGGCCCTCCAGGTTTCAGCCCTCCAGAGAACGCCCACCAAGGTCATCACAGGCAGGCCATAGCAGTCGTTGTTGGAGGAGCACCAAGATGTAGTGACAGGGTTAGGAAAGTTAAGAAGATGTAATTGCACAGCCTGGGCATGGGTGTTAATCACTTGTACATAATGCTCACTATTGTCAATAAACTCCCAAGAATGTCTCCCTGCCTATGGTTCCTTGTTCTGATGAGCAATGTTCGTGTCACTCAGATGTGAAACCTCAGTTCCTGCACAAGATAAAGGAAGGTGTCTCAGTCCAGGGCCTCTTCCCTGTGCAGTGTGTAACATTCAGAATGAAGTGATGTTCCGGCTTCACCCTTCCTGGACACATTACTAATGCCTGCACCTCGGCAGTGCCGGTCATTGCTGCCAGAATGTAGTGGGCAGGCATCACAGAGTTCCATCATTCTCTCTGTGTGCTCTCAGCATCTTTAAGGTGGGACTGGCCGCCATCTCTTCAGCATCTGTGACTGGTGATGCTGTGCTCCTGAAGGGGTCAGGTGCTGAAGGCGGACAAAGGAGAATAGTCCGACCTCTCCCCATAACTGTAGTCCCTCATTCCTGGTTACACCCTCCATATCCTTGCGAAGGCTTTTACATCTTTCCTGAAGTCTGAAGTCTAGAATTGTCCACAATGCTCCAGCTGAGACCTAACAAGTGTTTAATAAAGTTCTAGTGTGATCTCTTCATTTTTTAAATCAATTTCTCTATTTATAAACCCAAATAACCTATCTGTTTTTTAACCACCTTATCAACTCGTCCTCCCAGTTTGAAGGATTCGTGGACATGGACACCAAGGTCCCTCTGTTTATTCAGATCATGCCATTTATACAGTATATCATCTTTCCATTTTAGTCCATCCAAGGTGAAACGCTTCTACCCATTGAACTCCATCGGCCACACTTCCACCCATTTCATAATCCTGTCAAAGTTATTCTGAATCCACAACTACCCTTAACACTGTCGACCACTTTGCCAAATTTTGTGTCATCAGCAAACTTGCTGTCCCTCTACACCTGAGTCTAGGTCATCTAAAAAAATTAAAAAGAGCAACAGCAACTTACATTTATAAAGCTGATTTAACAGTAAAATGTCCAAAGGTGCTTAGCAGGACTCATATCATTATGGAATCTAACTTGTTTTTGGATTAAGTCGTCAACAGGGAGCTGAGAAATAAGAGGTGTCAGGAATAGAGCCCTGGGGAACTGCAGACCTAACAGAGCGAGATTGGGAGAGATGCCACTTGCAGGAGGTTCTCTGGCTAAGATTAGAATGGAAAGCATGAAACTAAGTTAGGGCAGGCCCCGCTCAACTGGACAACAGTGGAGAGGCATTCAGGAGGTTGGCGTGGTTGACAGTGTCAAAGGCAAGTTGAGAAAGACAAGGAGGGATAGTTTATCTCGGTCACAATCACAAAAATTGACCCTAGGGAAGCACCACAGCCCAGTCTGTAAAAGATCCATCCACTGCCAGCTCTTGCTTCCTTTCACTAAGCCGGGTTTTTTACGGAAGCAACAGATTTTTAAATTAGTGGCCAGTGTAAAGATCAGATTTAAAGCAATACAAATGATTATTATAGCATCAGATTAAAGAGAAGGCATTCCCTGCTGCTGGCATGAGAAAACATTCGGACAACTTATGCCTCTGGCTGAACATTGGCACTAAAGTAGTTTGGCACTGGCGTGGAAGCGTTGTATCGTACTGACAGCCAATAGGAGATGTTCTTTACACAACATAGGAGCATAGGAACAGGAGGAGGCCATTCAGCCCCTCAAGCCTGATCCACAATTCTATGAGGTCATGGCTGATCTGTGACCTAACTCCACGTACCCACCTTTGCCTCATATCCCTTAACACCTTTGGATAACAAAAATATATCATCTCAGTTTTAAAATTACCAATTGCCAATTGTTTGCAGAAAGCAGCTCCAAACCTTTACCACCTTTTGTGTGAAGAAGTGTTTCCTACTCTTCTGAAAGGCCTGACTCTAATTTTTGGACTCTGGCCCCTAGTACAAGTCTCCCCAACGCGAAAACAGGAAGTTGACTCATATCATGTTGAAAAGGTGAACTTTTTCACTGCTCCATGGGCTTATGTGGCAAAGTAACTGTGGTGGTCTCCTGACTTGCTGTGTTGTGTGTTTTGTGGTCCCCAAGGCTTGGCATCATACAGTCACAAAACTTTAACATTTGATTAACCTTTTACGAAGCAGCCAGTTCAAATATGTATATTTCATTGTCAATTTCAAGCAAAGGTTGCCAATGCCAACTTTAAAAGGTTTAAAAAGATAATTCTCAAGAAGTCCCTGCTCTTTATTTTTTTTAACAAAGCGAGGCTGATATTATTTAGCACACAGTGATAATTGCATCCTGGTCAGATTTCTGGAAATCAGTGAAGTGCTGAGGGAATAATGAAGGTGCTAGTGTTCATTACAACGTAGCAATAAACAGCAGCCTTTTATTGTTAACATACATAGTAAAACCAGGAGTCTTCATCAAATCACTAGATTTTCCACTCAACCTTGATAATAGAATTTACAATTCTAATCTTTGCAGAACCACCTGGGTTTGTAAACACCGGCTAGTGTACAGAACATTTTTAAAACATTTAAAATAAATGAGGGTGGACTTGTGAGTTGTGTGTTGTCATTTTTTAGGCTCTGATCTCAGCTTTGCATATTTGTTGTTGGTAACAAAGCTGACAGTTCATTATCAGTCATTTTGTGATGCCTCTCAAGGAGAATTTATACCCCACTGAGTCTAATACTATCCAGTTGCCCTGAATAATCCTCTGTCTTCTCTTTGAATCTTGTCAGCTCCTTGTAAAGTCCTGCAAGAGCTCTCTTTCATCTTGTTGATCACATCTTTCAACACATCGGATTTTTCCTTGCTAAGTATCCCAAGTAAAACGCACCCCTGGATTTCCAGTCCATCTCCCTATCGTTTCCATTGGAATTTTACTTTCCTTATTCAGCCCTTTTTCTTTTTAATTTTTACGAGTGCCTTAATGTTTCTATGGACTGAATTACTTTCAGCCCATGGGTGATGGGCTGGGAGGGAGGAGGGAAGGCGATATGGTTGGGGAAGGCCTTCGGAGAGGAGCCCGATGCCTTCCTGCTGCTGTGGTATATTATCAGTGGCGGGAATCCTGGTGACAGAGCCACACCTGCTGGGAGACCAACTGAGCAATTTTAACTGGTCAGCTAAGGGCCAATTCCCACCTCTGTAGGCATCTGCCCACCTCAGCAGGTCCTGCCACCTCACCGATGCTCCACGAACCCTCCCGCCCCCTCACCCCCCGATATCCGGGTCCCAATAATTCCTTATGTGGCTTTGTGTCGAGTTCTGATTGATACCGTAATCACTCTGTGAAATGCCTTGGGGTGTTTTGCTATGTTAAGGGTGCTAGAGAAGTGTAAATTGCTCTTGCTTATAATCAATAGGGAGGAATTATCCCAAAACGAGCCATTAGGGATAATTGTGTTGCTGAAGGAGACAGGAGACTAATTGCTAATAGCTTTTGTTTATTGTATTACAGACCCTGGGGCAAGAAAGTATTGTTGAATAAGGAAATGTGAAAATAAGGTATTAAAAAGAATGGTGGGTCTCTGTGGAGAGCTGGGCCCTGAAGACAATACATGGACAGATGCTGATCTGTTTAGAAGATATTGTGTTTGGAAGGAGGGTTGGGTGATGCATACTGAGGGCTGGTCTACCTGGAGTAACAGAACATCATGGTTTGAAGATCCGAATGGAATTCTTAGGCTGAAGTGTCTTCAGGCTGGTGAAGGGGGAAGTGGTGGCATAGTGGTATTGTCACTGACAAGAATTCCCGAGACCCAGGATAATGGTCTGGGGACATGGGCTGAAATGCCACCATGGCTGATGGTGAAATTTGTATTCAATAAAAAAAAATCTGGAATTAAAAAGTCTAATGGCGACTATGTCATTGTTGACATTGTTGTAAAAACCCATTTAGTTCACTAAAGTCCTTTAGGGAAGGAAATCTGCCACCCTTACCTGGTCTGGCTTACATGTGCCTCCAGACCCACAGCAATGTGGTTGGCTCTTAAATGCCCTCTGAACAAGGGCAATTAGGGATGGGCATTAAATGCTGATCTAGCCAGCAACACCCACATCCCACAAACAAATAAAAAAAGTCCAAATCCCACTGTTGACTGATTAGTTTTTCAATAATTTTATTGAGAACAAAACATGAGAAATGTAGGGACCAAGAAAAAGCTATTTCTGTTATTGAGCTATTGTTGGAAATTAGCTTTGAAAATAGATAGAGCAACATCTGACTCCACTTGGACACTTTACATAAAGCCAATAATAGGTTTTCCCTTTGATTAATATGAACATGAAAATGGGTCTAATATTTATTCTATGTGGTTTACAATTAGTTGACATCTTGTCAGCTAACTCTGCTGTCTTATGTGTTGAGAAATAGATAAATAATGTTAGTTCAAAATTTCCAGGCGCCTGGTTTCTGCAGCTTCCCTGGTGACGAATGTAGGCCATAATGCCTCATCTTGATTTGTCTGGTGACTCGTTCCCCCCATTTTTCAACGCTTTCAAAACATAAGCATAAATCACTGGTGACAGATTTGACCATCCAGGTTATTAACTGACCTACTTTCAGAATTTGTCAACAACAGTGCCATACATTTTCCCGGCCACCTGATGACATTATCCAAAAAGAAAGCAGCTGAATGCCTAGTTAACAGAAGTGCTTCACATGAAGGGGCAATCATTGTGCTTATTTATTTCTTAATCCATCATGTGTCAGAGTTGATGAATCCGAATTGTATCAGATGGAACCTAAGCAATACAGTATGGAGTTTAATGTTTATTTTGTAGATACAGGCCTCAGTACAGTACATTCCTTGGACTGATACTTGCACCTTGCCCAACTAATAAGTGGGAGATGAAAATGGCAGAGTTTCACTTCCGCAAGGTGTCGTTTTCCTCAGTCAAGCTTTGAAAAGGAGCAAGCTCGCCACCAATTTGCCCCGGAACTGGACAATCTTTTCCAGAGAGTTAGTTGTGCTCCCAAGGGTAAAGACGGCAAATGAAGATTTGCTCCAGTCTGCTGTAATGGGTGGAGGCATGAACATCTTCCACAAAGAGAAACAGTGACAGAGTGAGAAAATGTAATCACGGCCAGGGTCTTCTGTTCAGCGTGCCAGGGGCAGGCCCCACTCGCCAGCGCATGAAATGACGCACGGTGATGTTGGGCGTGCGTCTGGACATCACCGCACGTCATTCTGAGCTTCAGTTCAGCGGGCACGCACTGGAGTCGGCTGCACGCCCACCGAACTGTCAAAGACCTATTAAGCCCATTAATAATCTAGTTAAGCTAATTGCCTGGGCTCCCCATCCAACCTTAAGGCAGCCTTTGCATTTCTCACGAAACCTCATCCATGGGCAAGGTGAGGTTTCATGAAGGGTTTGTAAATGAAATAAAAATTGTTATTAAAACACACAAACATGTTCCAGCTCATGTGACAAGGTCCCAACTCTCCCTCCTCCCCCTGCCCCATCCGCACAGGTAGCGCTCAGCGCTTCCAGGTGCGCATCACACTGGGCGGGCCTTAATTGGCCTGCCCGCGACCACTCCCACCCAGCCCACCTGACGGGGAGAAAATTCTCCCCTATGTGTTCATTTTCAAAAATGAATAAATTTTTTTCATTCAAATAATTTAAATTGAGTGGCAGTAAAAAGGAGCAATAACAGAGGGAGCAAGGACAAAAGCAATTGACAGTTGCAACAACAACTTTGTATTTATATATCACCTTTAACAACCCCAAGTTGCTTCACAACAGCATGAGCAAGCAAAGTTTGACACTGGGTCACATCAGCAGATATTAGGACACATGGCCAGAAGCTTGGTCAAAGAGGTAGATTTTAAGGAGCATCTTAAAAGAGGAGAGAGTGGTAGAGACAGAGAGTTTTACGGAAGGAATTCCAGAGCTTAGATCTCAGGCAATCAAAGGTAAGGTCACCAGTGATGGAGTGGTTAAAATTGGGGATGCTTAAGAGACCAGAATTGGAGAGTTGCAATGATCTAAGGGGGTTGTGAGACTGGAGGAGGTTACAGAGATTGGGAGGGGTGAGTCGCACAGGAAGATAAAAGGAAAGATTAGCTTCCAGTGGGTATGCTGGCTGGAAATGCTGGGAAGAGAGTAGAATGGGGCACAACTTTGTCCCATTGTGCATTAAACTTTTTTAAAATTACCATAATGGGCTCAAAAATTGGTTCACTGTAGCTCTGCTGGTAGGCCAATGGAATGCCACATAAAATGATGGAGTCTCTGCCATTCCTGGCTTCTAAAAGGATGACCCTTAAATAGCAATGCCTTTAGCGGGGCGAGGGAGGCAGAACCAAGGGTGGAACTCAGTACACTGGGACATCCCACTCAGCTGGCTCAGTCAGGACCTGTCACACCTAAGTGGCTGCAGTGAGTTGAAATGTACTGACGTCCAGACCTGTGAAAGCAGTACCTAGTGGTGAAGCCCAGGGAGGGAAGCCACCACATTAAAGAAGAAAGAGCTGGATTTATCTTTTACTTACCAAATGTGCCAAAATTGGCGGCCATGCCTTCAGCTGCCTAGGCCCTAAGCTCTGAAATTTTCCCCCTAAACCACTTCGTCCATTACAACAGTGTCTAACACTTCAAAAATTAGTCATTGGCTATTAAGCATTTGGGGATGTCCTGAGGTCATAAAAGGCACTAGATGAATGCAACCCTTTCTTACTTTCAATCCCTCTCTGCCTCTCTCTCTTCCTTTTAACACGCTCCTTAAGACCTGACTCTTTGACCGAGCAGTTTGACACCCTACCCTCAACTTCTATGGCTCTGGCTCCTTCTGGGGTCGGTGGGTGATCTTTGTGGTGTCTCCCAATCAGCTGTCCACACTTGTGTCAAGCAGGTTACAGATGCTCTGTTCAGACGGGCATTGACATTCATCCACTTCCATTGGGACCAGGCAAGCCAGACACAGGGAGCCAGAGGTTTCATGGCAATTGCTGGCTTCCCCTGCGCCCAGGGTACAATAGACTGCACACACGTGGCCATTGAGGCACCAGCAGGTGAGCCCGGTGCCTTCGTCAACAGGAAGGGCTTCCACTCCATGAACGTGCAGATAGTGTGTGATCACAGGATGCTGATTCTACAAGTCTGTGCAAGGTACCCAGGCAGCTCCCACAACACCTACATCCTCAGACACTCCCAGGTGCCGGGTCTATTCAGTGCTCCAGCCCGGCTTGATGGATGGCTGCTGGGTGACAAGGGCTATCCCCTCAGAAGGTGGCTCATGACGCCTCACCGCCATCCAAGAACAGGAGCTGAACAGCGGTACAATAGGAGCGATGCCTCCACAAGGGCTGTGGTGGAGAGAACCATTGGTCTTCTCAAGATGTGCTTCCGGCGCCTGGACCGCTCAGGGGGCGCACTCCAGTACCCCCCCAGATCGTGTGTTGCTGATAGTGGTTGCATGCTGCACGCTCCACAACCTTGTTCTGGAAAGTGGGGGGATGCAGTGGACGATGAAGACATCAACACAGTGTCTGCGGCTGCACGTGATGAGTCCAGCAGTGAGTCCGAGGATGAGCACACACAGGGAAATGCTGAGGGGGTAGACGCTGACCCAGGCGTACTCCAGAGAGGCAGGGACACCCAGGAGGCTTTAATCCAATGAACCTTCAGCTAACACACCACATATGGACCTCCAGGACAAGCCTGGCTGTAGGCTCCATACTCGATACCTAAGTGCAAAATCTGCCTGGTTAGGAACATCAACTAAGGTCCTTGTTAATAAAGCTGAATGTTCCACAAAACACTCATAACATTTTTGGAAACCATCCACCTGCAGAAGAGGCACCCTCAACCATGGTGACATGTCTGAATTTAATGTCAAGCAAACCAACTTATTCCAAAAAGAATACAACTGTGTTAAAAATCACACCAACTCATACAGACCTCATTGTGGCCAACACAAAAGCACCAGTGATAACCCGTGTTGTGCCTAAGGTGCCTTATGTTTATGTTTGCGGGTGCTACATCTTGGTGCTGACCCCTCGCTGGGAGTGGCATCTGAGACACCTGCTGACTCTGCTGTCCTGTTGGCCTCGATGACCTTGGCTGTCGTCCTCTGGCCCCTGGAGCCTGTGCTGGCCCCGCCTGGGAGGGAGTGGCCAGTTCCACAGCTGGCATCTCCCCAGTTGTTGCAGCCTCACTAGATGCTATGGTCACTGGCAGAGGGACGGAGGAGCTGCCGCCCTCATCTGGAACGCCCTGAGAGGAGCCCACAGAGACGACAGGCAGCTGCTGCGCCAACGTGAGGTCGCTTCCAACCTCCCTGCTCACTGTGGATGGATGGGCACCGAACTGGGAAACTTGGTGCCCAGACCATCTCCTACACTGGCACTGACCAGCTGAGGTCAATGCCGATGTGAGGGCTTGCTGGTCAGAGCGCATCCCCAGGAAGCCCTGATGGGTCTCCTGAAGGAGCCTCTCCACGAGAGTCACTACTCTTTCCATGGAGGACACATGGCGCTCAGACATGTAGTTCATTGCTTTGGCGAGCGTCTGCGTAGATTCCTCCACCACGGACACCCAAGCCAAGCATAGCCTCATGTATCTCTCCCAGATGCTCCCGCACACTCGGCCGCATTTCCTGCGTTTGCTGCGTCACGAACAACTCCAGAAGCACAACATCAGGCACCGACTGAGCATGTAGCTGGTCCCCTGCAGCCCTCCAACTGCTGGCGCCATCGGCACTCTGTCTCTGCCAGCTCCTCCAGCGACTGTGAAGTGCCCTCTCCACTGTGCCCTGCGACACTAGCCGATGTTCTAACTCCCACCCAGGTGCCAGTATCTGTGCTGGTGCTTGCCTGGCAGAGATGGTGTGACGCTGGTGAGACTTCAGGGCCCTCAGGTGTAAGAGGGGGCATCTGCTGCTCCTGCTCCCAGCCCCGCTCCGCTGATGCTGAAAGGAAGAACAAGGACATTGGATCAGTTAACGTGGAGACAATGTCAATGTTCATCCCTGTCCCACTGGATCATTATGCACTCATCCTTCAATAAGCAATGGTCAAGCCATGTTGCAAACTTCAATCACTGAACATTCAGCACTGCCATGGCTGTTGGGAGAACAATGGTGACCTCACTACTGGCCATACATACCTGACTGTGGCACCCCAGCCTCACTGACACTAGTGGACCTGGGTGCAAGGCGCCTCTCCAGATCCAGGGCCTCCTGCTCGAAGTGGCTGAGAATGACTAACTGCGCCTGGCCACTGCCAATCCTCACAAGCTCTGCAGGATTATGAGCATTCTTCTCCTGAAAATGAGAGAAGAGCATTGATTAGTGCTATTTGTACCTGGAATCTCTTCGCGCACGGCCCACCCCAACCAGAGTGGGACATATCAGGGCTCCAGTGCTTCCTCACCCCACTGCTGCCGAACACACACAAAGATGCTAGGCCTGTTCCCCACTCCCCCACCACCCCCCACCGCCCCCTTGGACACATGCTGCCTACATCACATTAGGCACCACACGATATATCCTTCCATAGCAAGGAGGTGCAAGCACTTGGAGCGCAGAGGGCAGCAGATAGTTCATTGCCACGCCCCATTGAAGCTCCCCTCCCAGCATATCATCACCCTGACTTGGACATGTCCTGCAGTTCAAGCACAACGTTTAGGTGCAGCTCCTCCAGGTCGCCCCCAACAGTCATGTGGGTCTCAGTGTACCACATGCTGCGGGGGCAGAACCCATCTCTTCACCACCCTCTCAGGGTGACCTCGGCATGGGCGACATCTGCTGGCCCACCCATCAAAGGACACGTGCCATCAATGATTCAATGCAGTCACTAAACTCAGACTTATTGTGGGGGCAGGGGGCGAGGGGGGGGCGGGAGGGTGCGGTGGGTGTAGGGGGATGGGTGGGTGAGGGGGTGGGGGTGTGGGGCAGCAGGGGGAAAGCCGACCTGCTGAGTTAAGTGACCAATACCAACATTGTCCTCACCCTTCCTGAGCGCAATAGGTCATTGAAGAACTTGCGACACTGGATCCAGGTGCACCGCACCACGTCGCTGGAGCTCACCACCTCTGCCACCTCCTCCCAGGCATGTTTCGTCATGTGGTGGGGGAGCCTCCTCCTCCCGTCCTGGGGAACCAGCACCTCCCACTGTGCTGCCACCTCCTCGAGGAGAGCAGCAAGGCAGTCATCGGAAAAACGAGGGGCACACTGACACATCCCCCCTGCCCTACCCTCCGGTCTGGCCTGCTCACCAGCAGCACCTCGGGGAGTCCTTCCAGTGGACCTGATTCACAGCCTTTGAAAGGCTGCAGCAGCCTTTTGAAACAGGCCGCCCGGGTCACCATTGCACCCGGCAGCCATTGCAATCCCGCTGCCGCACGCTCACTCCCGCTGACCTCTGGAGCCACGATTCATGCTGGGCGGGCTTTAATTGGCTCGCCCGTGTAAAATGGCGGCGCTGACCCGATCACAGGCAGCGATCGGGCCCGCACCTGCTCCCACTCTGCCCCCTGCCAGCCAGAAAATTAAACCCTGATTTACAACCTTTCTGGGATGTTTCTTGTATCGTCTATAGTGAAAACCAATGCAAAATACCAGTTCAATTCATCCGCCATCCAATTTTCCATTATTAACTCCCCAGGCTCACTTTCTGTAGGACCAACGCCCACTTTGTCAACACTTTTCTTTTTTAAATATCGATAGCAACTCTTACTACCTGTCTTTATATTACTAGCTAGCTTTCTCTTGTACTCTAATATTTTCCCTCCTTATTAATCTCTTTGTCTTTCGTTGTTGTTTTTTACATTCTGACCAATATTCTGACCTGTCACCTGTCTCTGCACAGTTATAAGCTTTTTTTTAAGTTTGATACCATCTTTACATTTTTTAGTTAACCACAGATGGTAGATCCTCCCCTTGGAATTTTTTTTCCGTTGGGGTGTATCTATTCTGTGTATTCTGAAATATCCATCTAAATATCTGCCACTGCATCTCTATTGACTTAACCCTTAACCTAACTTGCCAGTTCACGGCTCTGCTTTCATATCCTCGTAATTGCTCTTATTTAAATTTAAATTTAAAACACTGGTGTTAGACCCACCCTTCTCTCCCTCAAAATGTAAAATTCAATCATACTACTACATAGGGGTGCCTTCACTATGAGGTCATTAGATATTCCTATTTCATTGCACAATACCAGGTCTAGTATAGCCTGTTCCCTGGCTGGCCCTAGAATGTGCTGATCTAAGAAATTATCCCGAAACATTCTATGAATTCATCATCTACACTACCTTCGCCCATCTGGTTGTTCCAGTCTATATGTAGCTTAAAATTGCCCATGATAATCGCCGTAGCTTTCTGACAAGCTCCCACTTTTTCTTCTTGAATCCCTATCCTACCATGTGATTACTATTAGGAGGCCTGTACACCACTCCCACAAGCAACTTCCTGCCTTTACCATTCCTCATCTTTACCCAAACTACTTCTGTATCCTGGTTTCCTGAACTTAGGCCATACCTGTCTATTGTGTTCATGTCATCTTTAATTAACAGAGCCACCCCTCCACCTTTTCCCATTTTCCTATCCTTCCTAACAGCCACATACCCTCCAGTATTCAGGTTCCAACCTATGCCACCCTGCAGCCATGTCTCTGTAATTTGAATAAGTTCATTTGCGATAGGAGTGTTACTGGATAACTGAAGACCTTAACTAGTTAAAGGGCAGAACTTTCCCAGCCCACAGGAGTAGCTTTGGAAGTGGTGCGATGGGGAAATGTTGAGCATGTCAGGTTGGTTCCCCAATGTGCTGCTGCCTCTGGCACTTTCACCAGAGCGGGGGCGGGGTTTCATCAGGAAGCGATGGGTAGTCAATTAGAATCAAAGAACCCACTTAGGACCAAGGTACAGACAGCGCCAGGATTTCCCTGGTCTTGGAGTCGGGTTGCTGGCCACAGCTGGCTTTCAGCTTCCTGGCAGCGGGTCAGCAGCCCCTCACTTCACTGGCCCCATAATTGAGCCGCATAAATCCAAGGGCCACAGCCTTTCCCTCTACGAGCCATGACCTTCCTTCTGGTTAAATCTTCAGCAGGCTCCTGAAGGTGTCTCACCCTGGGGGTGCTGTCATGCCTCCTACCTGCCTCAGCAGTGTCACCTCTCCTGGTGGAGCTGCCTTCCATCCATTTCCATGGGCCCCATTGTTTGGGCCTTTTATCTTGGGGATCCTGTCCACCATCTGTAATTCGACAGCGAAGGTGGAGGCAACCTGTTAATTGGCAACCCCCCAGAAGATTCCCCCTGCCAGCCCACTCTGACCCCTAAAGGGTCAGGACCAGGAATGGTCACGACAGCTGAAAGTTTTCAAAGTCCATATGGTTCTACCCAAAGAGGTGGGTGGTATGCTTTTGGGTGAACATACAAATTAGAAGCAGCAGTAGGCCATTTGGCCCCTCAAGCCTGCTCCGCCATTTGATAAGATCATGATTGACCTGATTGTGGTCTCTACTTTCCTGTCTACTCCCATGTAGACACAATGTCATATAATTTACTAAATGCACCAATATGGACCTGAGTTATGGTGTAAAACAATGACCTAAAAGATGAAAACTGTATCAGCATGTCAGAAAGTCAGAATTCGTTTTACTAACAGGTCACATAAACAGCTTTTCCTTTAGAAGAATTGTCATGGTGTGGTTCAGTTGGTAGCATTCTTGACTCTGCATCAGAACCTTGTAGATTCAAGTTCTGCTCCAGGACTTGGCGCAACAATCTAGGCTGACCTGACCTGTGCAGTACTGAGGGAGTGCTGCATTGCTGGATCTGCTGTCTTTTGAACAAGACTTTGGAACAAAACCATGCCTGCCCTCTCAGGTGGACATAAAAGATTGCATGGCACTATTGTAAAGAAAAGCAGGGCTGTTCTCCCCTGCCCTGACCGATATTTATCCCTCAATCAACATCATTTTCAAAAGCAGATTATCTGGTCATTTTCGTATTGCTGTTTCTGGGAGCTTGCTGTGTGCAAATTGGCTGCCACGTTTCCTACATTACAACAGTGACGACAATTCAAAAAGACTTGATTTGAGGCATCTGGTTGGCAGAAAGATGCTGTACAAGTCTCTCAGATATTTAAGTTCTGTAATTGAGTATGCGTGAAAGCCCTAATTTGATGCTCCATTAGTTCATGAACCCAGTTGGAGGTTGAAGGAATTTAACTTAACAATGTGGTACTGAAACTGAAAGGAGAGCTAAGGAGATCTCCCAGCTGAGGAGAAACAGCCAGCAAACATCCAGAATAAGCACAGACGGAGCACAGTAATTATTCCCCAAACATTGTCACCCTTCACTTCACTTCGTGTGACCATTTTTGGTATTACTTTTACAGTGCAGAAGATTAATGCCTCAGCAAACTTTATTTGCAAAGTATAAATTCTATACTGCTGTACATTTTCACAGTATGGCCAATTTAGCTGTTATTTTTTGCTCAATTGAATAAACACAGCATTCCAACATCTAATGTAACATTGAGTAAAGCTTTGCCATGCACCCTTAGTTGGAGAATATTTTTTTGCCAATATAAACATCAAAGGTTGTTTGCTGAGGCATGCTCAATGATATGACATCATATTTTTTTAGTACGTCAGTCTCGAATTCAAAGCATAATTTTCAGCTCCTAAAATGAATCAAACTGTAGAGGTCTAGGCTGCTCTGTTCAGTGCAATGTTATAATAACTGCTCTCTGCTTTTGGCAAGTTTTTGCCTCACACTTCTCAAGAGACCACATTATAAATTAATCCGTGTGTTGATCTGAATTCTGCATTTTCTGCATGATTAGGGTTTGGCTTATATGCTGTACTGTTATTCTGACACTGGAGAAATGCTTTGAAAGTTGCTGCAAGCTTGTACCTTGCCAAGTAAGGCTATTAAGAGATGACAGGCAGCATGTTTTATTTCACAACACATATAAATACCCATTTAATGTTTTGTTTTGTTCCAGATCAGCCACAGTTCCCACACAGAGAATGTTCGAGTGCACTGTAATATTAGGGGAATCCTAGGGACTGAAAGCTACAGATTTCTATGAAGCTGAAGGCTGACATTACTGTGATTAATATAGTTTGTCCTAATTTCTGGTGGGGTCCACAGGGATTCACTCGGCATTGCCCCAATCATCTCTATGTATCCATGTGTGCATGTTTATCTCGATAATTGAATTTTGATAACAGCTGTCATCCATCGTCTACTTGTGTGAAACATGTTAACATTCATTTGATGTTGGCTTTAAGGGTGATCCAAACTCAGGAATATGGAAAAAGAGAAGCAAAGAAAAGCAGTGCTGCTGAATTGTATTCAGCATTTGAGCAATGCTCAATGTGCTTGTTTTCAAATCACTCCATGGCCTCACCCTCTCCCTACTTCTGTAAGCTCCTCCAGCCCTACAGGCCTCTGAGAAATTAGATTTCAGCATTCCTCCAACTCTAGACTCTTGTACTTCCCGGATTTTAACCACCCCACCATTGGCGGGCCTGCTTTCAATTGCCTGGGCCCCTAAGCTCTGGAACACCCTCTCTAAACCTCTCCTTTAAGATCCTCCTTATAACTTACTTCTTTGACCAGACTTTTAGTCAGCTGTCCTAATATCTCTTTTTATGGCTTGGCATCAAATTTTGTTTAATAACACTGTTGTGAAGCACTTTGGGATGTTTTATTGTCTTTAAAGCACTCTCTAAATGCAAGTTACTGTTGTTTATTATCATAGCTATACAGAGGTCCCTAAGACAAGTATATTTGATCCCACCTTCACCCATCTCTCCAAGAATGGTCTGGTAAATGTCAAAAAGAATATTTTATTTGCTGCTGACAGTCTGTAGAGTGGATAAGTTTCACCAGCAAGACAGCTTTTAAAAATGAAACTGCTACATAGAATGAGGGTTAACATTCACACCCTTCAATATTGTAAAATCCATTCATTGTACTTGCTCAATATTTTCCCTTCTTAACAATGAATACTGACCAGTGGTACAGTCTGAAGGAGGGATTTAAGTCATCCACTTCTTCTCCAATGAACTGATAAGTTCTCTTCATTCATAAATGTTGAATTTGTAAGAGCTGATTGCTCCAGTGCATTTAATCGTCCTTCAGATATGTGGATTTTTAATTTTTTTCACTCATTCTCAGAATTTGTCATTGAAAAGGCAGCATTTATTGTCCAACCTTAGTGGCCCGGCTGCAAACGAATGTTTTGCTGGGGTATGTCAGCAGGCAGTGAAGCGTCAACCTTTTTGCTGTGAGCCTGGAGTCACATATATCGGCCTAGGCCAAGTGAGAATGGCAGATTTCAGTTTCCAAAGAACATTCATGAACCAGTTGGGTTTTTATGCCAATCCCATAGCTTTGTGTTCACTTTTACTGACAGACCATTTGACTTTGTATGATAATGTAAACTAGGTGACAGCGAATCAACAGATGTTTCACATCTCTCTGTCTTGTTATTCCCGTTGAAGTCAACTCCAGTGAGCTGATACCTGAGATGTTCTATTCCCCTGCCTTAATTCCTAGACATATGAACAGTAATTCAGTGCATGCAAACCCCCATGCAGGATGTGAGGTGTAGGGAGGTGAATGTTGCAATAGTGGAGAGAGTCGGTGGTTCAGTGTGTGTGCGTCGGAGGAGAAGGATATTGAATGTAGTGTAGTGACGGTAAGACTGCATTGGAAAATGGGGGTGGGGAGTGTTGTGAATAATGGGGTTTTAGGTTCTGCAGATGGGAGGAGAGAATAGTTGAGGCCAGACGTAGGAGTATTACCTTGATAACTATGATCAGACCATTGAACTTCTTTCTGCAATGCAGCCGCAACCTTGAAGCTGAGCTTCTCTCATTGGTCTCCTCATTGATCTCTACTCCTTAGCAGTGAAGGTGTTACCTGGAGGGTTTCCTGTCCCGTGGAGGCATGAAGGAGAGGATCTCTTTCCTCCTGCCCACTGCCTAGACCAGGTGTCCATAGTGGCATTAAATAACCTGAGGGCCAAAACCCTTCAGGAGCCTTATTTCTTGACTGACACCTGCCCTTGAAAAGCTGAAGACTGCCTTTAAAAAGCACCTCGGACACCAAATTTCTTCCCACAATCTCACCCCACAAATACAGGCACGCTGTCACTAAGTAGTGAGGGTAGAGTTGGCTGCAGGTCTCTCCCATTATAATGAGGTGCCAACACTAATTTGATTTGGTGTCTGTGCCCACACAAAGAGACACCTGCAATGCACACCTTGACCCCAGCAGCCCCACCCCGCCATTTTCAGGCGTAAACAAATTTCTGCAGCGAAAGCTTCAGAGAGGCGTTTCTTCATAGGGATCACATGCAATTCAAGGTGATGCTTCAAACACTCACTCAAAGAACAAGGATGTTGTAGCATGCAAACCAGCTAGTGAAAGCACTCTGCCTCTCTCGATGTGTATGAGCCTTCCCAGTTATTACTCCATGGCTGAGACACCACTGTACAAGCACAACTTGCACATGCACAGCTGTCTTCATGTCGCGTTGGCTGTTCCAGGATCCTCACTGTAATGTAAATGAAACATTCCTTCATCGCCCCAGCACAGAATCAATGCCACAAAGCTAATGCCCTAAAGTGGTTCCCCAATGCAAACAAGCCAGAATCTGGTCTTTGAAGTTGTTTTTTGCATTAGGCAAAGCAAGTAATATAACATGGGGATTTAGCATTGGAGGAATATGTGAATTAGCAGACCACTCAAAGTGAGCAGCTTTGAATCCTGAGGTGTAGGAATGCATTGCAAATTGCCAAATGGAAGCCACGAATTTTTCAAAAATTTGTTCCCAGGGTGTGGGCACCTTTGTAGTTACTGCTCGTCTCCAAGTGATTGTTTTTACAGTGGAGTGGCTTGTTTGACCTCCTCACAAGGCATTAAGCTTCTACCACATGAAATGGGAGTACGGTCACAATCGGGTCAGGTGGCTTCTGTTCACTGAGCGTTTGACCAAATGTCCGGCTACTTTCTTGGTTACATTTTCCTTTTGTAAAATTATCAGATTCACTTTGCCAATTGCCGTACTGACATTTAAACTCAGGTTTGAGGAAGCAACAGCCCAAGGGAGCTATTGATCAGTCAGAGGAAATGGTGTTGCTGCCACTCCAAATGGCTCCCTGCCTGAAGCGAAGTTAAACTCAATGCTGTGGGCACTTCCCCACTAAGCTATGCTCTATCCCTGGTGTGTATTCTGCTGTAATGACAGACATGAGGGCAGTATTGAGTGGGACTCATCACTCACCCCTATTGCCACCCTTACCCCCACCCCCACCCCCACGTTGGAAGCATAAGCGTTTCTGATTTACATCAGTGACCTGGCTTTAGAAGCTCAATCCAAAGTTTGCTGATGTTCTTCCAACCAAGAGGTGACAGTGGGATCAGAGGAGGCAGCTCAGAGATTCCACAATGAGCCGAACAAAACATCCAAGTGGGCAGAACTACAGCACATTAAACTTAATGCAGCAAAGTTTAATCTGCTGGATATAGGAAGGAAAAACAGATAATATGAATATTCCATGAACAGTGTTGAAGTAAAAAGGAAACTGAAAGAGCATTATAGAATCATGTTAGACTGCAGGTGAAGCGAGTCCACACAATGCAGAGCAGCAAGTGATTATTTTGCGGAGTGGGTTGTTGTGATCAGGACTGCGCTGCCTGAAAGGGCAGTGGAAGGAGGTTCAATAGTAACTTTCAAAGGGAATTGGATAAATACTTGAAAAGAAGAAATGTGCAGGACTATGGGCAAAGAGCAGAGGCAGTGAGACTAATTGGACCGCTCTTTCAAAAAGCCAGCACAAGAACCACCAACATCCATTGAACTCAGGTAGCCTTGCCGAATTTTAATCCAGTATACAGACCTGGCATTCAAATCTCCACTCACTCAGTGATGACTGGAATGCGGCCCTGACTCAGAGTCAGGGCCACTAACCCTGAGTCAAATCCTTACAACAAGATTCTTGTCTCCACTTGCCAGGGATAGAGGAAGCAAAAAATCCCCAGAATCATCGTGGATGGTACAGTGGCAATTGGGAAATGATAGGATCCGTCAGGATGGATGAAAAAAATTGGCTGAATGTCCTTCTTCATCTGTAATTATCTTGTGATCTCTGAGTTATTGATCCAGTACTATAGCTGTAAACTACCAGGGAAAATAACACATGAAAAATATTACATGGTTGCTCTATAAATATCTGCAAAGAGCTGAGAACTAATTGTTATGTGTAAGTGTTCCAGGGGGTCACATTTCACAGCTGCACTGGACACTGATGTGATGTGTAACAGAACCAGTTAAAACCAGTCCTTCTATTTGTATAAGGCAGCATGGCAAGTTAAAGGTGAAGAGTTCTGATCTTTCCAAGCTTAAAGTGATTATTACCAACTTTTGGGAACGAAAAGACAACAGGAACACACAGCAATGGTAAACTCTGAATATGAATCTCTGACTGTGAGCACTATAAGTGTGATAAGCAAAGCAGTAAGGACAGCTGCCAATCTTTATATTTTGAAAATCCTGTTTTCTCAAGGAATTCGAGAAAAATCAAAAGTGAAGAGGGGTGGGAGGAGGCCCATGGGATGCATAAACACCAGGACAGACACATAGGGGTGAATGGCCTGTTTCTGTGCTTGCCAATACAATGAGAAATGGTACCCATTAATTATCTTGTGTTCTTTCTAAGTGAAGAAATGGGAAACAAGCTGAAAACCCCAGTGTATGTCAACCCTCTGACTTTTTTAAATAAATATAACTTAGAGGGGAACTAACAAACAGATGATTTGCCACTGTTTATGTATTTAAATACGATCTTTAAGTTTTGTTGGAGCTGCCTAATTTGAAATATTGCACTGCACAATTTAATATAAGCTGCCAGCACACACTGTTTGCCAAAGTAATGCAGTACATTAAAAATGTAAACACAGTAGGACATTAGTGAGTTTCACAAGAGCTGGCTTGATTTAATTTAATGACTGTCAAGTGAAAAATCCATCATTAGGGATTATAGCTTAAGGTTTAAAGCAACAACATACATACGTTTCCATACTGTTTTGCTCTCAGCTCTCACAAGGTTTATTTGCAAATTAAGTTCAGCCACTTTGTATTGTCATTTTGTCCTGTTTTTGTTTCTTAGAGTACAGTAAAAACTTCCTCAAAGCCCACACATCTGCTGATGCAGACATTAGCTCTGTTACAAAGCCTTATAAAGACCCTGAATATATCTGAAGCTTTAATGTACTCAGTGCCAGAATGGAACTGAACAGCAGTTATTTTAAGTAGTCGCTCCTAAAGGATGACTCACAGATGTGATAGTTCAGGCCTTTTGAGGTTATGCTGGAGTGTGAGTTTAACCCTTCAGAGGAGTTGAATTAAAAAGAGAAAACAAGTTTGCAAATATTAACCGTGAAACTGTTAGCCAGTCCAAACAAAGTTGTGTCTTGCCTAGGCTAGCAGGTTCAGTATGTATGATGCTGAAGTGAACATTAATATTACAGTAATGTAGCCACTTAAATATCAGATGTGGTTTACTGAATCTTACACTAAACAGATAGGAGAGAATATCCAATCGAATCTAAACAGCTCTGAATTTATGTACATTTCCCCCACCATCCTACTAAATATCCAAAATCCCTTGCTTGCCCTCCTCACTACCTTTGATGGTGGGTATGGAAGGTTGACATAAAACGTAAATCAGTCACTGACATATGCAAATGGGGAATGGCAGTAAAGGGGTAATGTCACTGGACTAGTAATCCAGGCCCAGGCTAATGCTCTGGGGACACAGGTTCAAATTCCACCTTGACAGCTGGTGGAATTTAAACTCAATTAATAAATCTGTTGACCATGAAACTATCATCGATTGTCATCAAATCTCATCTGGTTCACCATTGTCCTTCAGGGAAAGAAATCTGCCATCCTTACCTGGTCTGGCCTACATGTGACTCCAGACCCACAACAGAATCTTAAATGCCCTCTGAAAAGGCCTGGAAATCACTCAGTTCAAGGGCAATAACGGATGGGCAACAAATGCTGGCCTTGCCAGTGATGCCCACATCATATGAAAGAAAAAAGAAAGGAAAATGGATTACATGGGAACGGCTGTTGATGGATATAGCAGCCCCCACTACAAGACCTTGTCTGGGTGAGTCAACTAGTCCATCACACATGAAGGGGGTTAAAATATTTGTGGCAAGGGGCATCAGCTATGCTGCAGGTGATTTATGACAACTCAAGAGTTAATAGTGCAAATGCAGTGAAAACGAAGGTGATATGAGTTACGGTAACCCTGCTGGTTGTGAGCTACAGAATTAGCTCCAAGCAAAACCCAGCAACGTGAACAAATGGGAGTAATTTTCAACTTTGCTGGTTAGGCAATAAATTAATGGACAGAACGTCAGGTGGATTCATAGCATCATTGAATCATGCAATGACACAGTGCAGAAGGAGACCAGTCAGCCCATCATGTCTGCGCTGGATCTTTGAAAGAGCTGTCCAATTAATCCCGCTTTCCCCATAGCCCTGCAAACTGTTTCCTTTTCAATCATTTATCCTATTCCTTTCTGAAAGTTACAATTGAATCTCCACCCACCACACAGATAAGATTTTTTGACCACATGCTATTTCATGTTATGTAACAGATTTTAGGTTTTTAGAATCTTATCTTGTCAGTGAATTATTTGAGTGATTGGGTAACAGGAAATCACTTTTCTACTTGTCCCATTGAAAGTAATGGGGTTTAAGGGAGGAGTAGCACCTCTCACAGGTGGGCTTGCCGCACTCTTTGGAGTGTCTCGTCCTGTACTGGTCCTTACCTTCCCCCAGCTCTCACCTGTGGCTCCAAGTAGTTCTTGGCATGCAACAGCAGCCACACCTGTTAAACCACTTCAGTGGGGACAGGTATAGTATAGAACTGGAGATTTGAAGTAGTTTGTCATATACTGTAATATATTAGTCATATATCATAATACATCATAATATATTTGTCTTATATTGTAACATATTTGTCATATAGTGTAATACCCATTGAAGTTTCTCTTGCTCCTCAAGCCTGGAGAATTGTTCAGTAACCTTTAGGATCATACGAAATAGGAGCATGAGTAGGCCATTCAGCCCCTCGAGCCTGCTCCGCTATTCAATAAGATCATGGCTGATCTGCTTGGTAAAGTAATGCAGAGAAGACAAAACTTTGACAAATCTTCTGTTTTAATAGCAAAGATTAAATAAGTAACAAGCTTAAGGAATGCAAAAGCTGAGAGTAGCTTTAATTATTAACAACATCTGTGCAGTTCTGATTTAATTGACAAGGCTTAAACAGCTTAGAGAGAAATGGAAAACATGAATTCCTCCACCTGCATTCTAGGCATCTTGATGCAACAGTCCCGGTTTTAACTTCTGTTTTATATCACTGGCTCTCTTGACCCCATTCCTGAAAAACAAGCCGTAAGGAGAAAGGTGAAAGAGAGGCAGAGAGGGAAGTTACAGAAACCATTAAAGAAATATTCCAAGGTTACTATTTCAAAGGCATAAATCAATCACTTGCTTTCCTACTTTGTGTTCATGTTACTGTGAAGTACATCATCATGGACTCAGAAGTAGGCAGCAGCAGATGTAAGGTCCTAGATCACACGTCTGCCTCCACTCTGGGCATTAACATTAGCTGCATTGTTCTGAATAAAAACTGTAACCCATTATCAGTAACAAATAAAATCCTTAAAATGATGCACAAAAGCCCGAGCATTCGATATGGATTTTTAACCCTTGTAGCATGTTTTTGAATATAAAAGCTGGTGCATCTTTTTTAACAGTAAAATTTACTATCTTAAGCAGTTAGGTAAGACTACAAGGAAAGAACATATTATAATTGGAAGGTTACTGGGATTTTAATTTAAAAATCAACTTGGGATCCTGTACATCATTCCACAATTCCGAAACTATTAAAACATGAGAACATGAATAAATTATCATCATTAACAATCTTGGCACTAAGTTCTTCAGCCCAATCGTGTGCATTCATAGTACCATAATTCCAGTGGAAGAAACATCCTTCATTGCTTAAATTTGGACAAAATCAATTCTTCATCGAGTTCAAGAGGCAATTTTAAACCTCCCTGCCTGACTATAGGTGAGCATTGAAAACTGCCCATGTTACGTAGTCACTGGAAAGCCACCAGGATCCACGATTTTAACCTGAGTAGACAGTTGTCCAAATGTAGTGAGATCCCTGTTTGCACAGAAAGAAAACTGACTTACATTTCTATAGCACCTTCCACAACCACAGGATGTCCCAAAGTGCTTCACAATCAATGAAGTGCTTTTGGAGTGTAGCCACTGTGTAATGTAGGAAACGTGTTTCATTCAGACCCGACTATAATTTTAACTCAGCCCTGATGCTTTCCTGTCACTCTAACCCAGCTCAAATCAGCAGCTGGTTAATGATGAGCTTCTTGTTGACCTGTGGAGCCAGGTGGATTGGGGGTGCCCCTTTAGGCCACACAAGGAAAATTTGCCCCAGGTTTCCCATACATCTCCCATTTCACAAACAGTGACCCACCCCACCTCCTCCCAATCTTCATACCGCACAACTCTTAACCCTGTTGTATCAGAATATGCTTTACTCAGCATTGCCTGGCTTCCTGTCACTGCCTGCCTGTTTCTAATGGGGAGTTGGCTGGCTGTGTTTAACCCAGTGCCCTCATTCCTGCCAGAGTGAGTGAGCTTCCAACTCATTTCAGCCATCCAAAGCAAAACCAGATTTAAAAACGAGGCAAGTGGGAGACAAAATTGCCAGTGTATCAGCTGTGGCTCAGTGGGTAGCACTTTGGGACACCCTGAAGTCTTTTTCTTTCACAGTCACTTGGTAATACAAAACCTGAATCTTTCTGCAAAGAGGGGCATGTTGCTGAAGCATTTCATGTCACACTCATCAGGACAAACACGGTTATAATACATCATCAAGGGATAGCAGCATGACACCACTAGAAGGGAAGTGTGTCATGTCATACCTTCTTAGTTTCACTTTTGCCTGTGAGCAGAACACACACACACTGCTCTACTGCTAAATAAATACTCTGCCCTAAATAAATGAACCCACAACGTGTTTTCCCAATCTCTTATGACTGATTTGTGCCTTTATGTCATTATAAAACATGAACTTAAAATTTCAAATCCTCACAACAATTTATACTACAGGAGAAAAGGATGCTAATTGGTTGACAAGTTGTCTCTGATTGGCCCAGGCATTGTCATGGAATGAACCTAGGGCAACCATAGGCTTCCCAAAGCTCCCAAGTGATTCACCAGAAGTGCAGAGCTTGAACAGGTTCCTTTGTTTCATACCAAGGTGCACCGAATTCAACTGAAAAGGTAGTTAGGATTGAAGAATCACAGGATTGTTACAGTGTAGAAAGGGGCCATTCGGCCCATCGAGTCTGCACCAGCTCTCTGAGCATTTTAACTTAGTACCAATCTCCTGCCTTTTCCCCGTAACCCTGTACATTGTTTCTATTTAAATAATTATCCACTGCCCTCTTGAATGCCTCAATTGAACCTGCCTCCACCACACTTCCAGGCAGCGCATTCCAAATCCTAACCACTCGCTGTGTGACAAAGGTTTCTGCTCACTTTGTATTTGCTTCATTTGCAAAACACTTTAAAACTGCCCTGTTGTTCTCGATCTGTTTACGAGTGGGAACAATTTCTCCCCATCTACTTTATCCAGACCCCTCATGATTTTGAGAACTTCTACCAAGTCTGCTCTTAGCCTTCTCCTCTCCAAGGAAAATAGTCCCAACCTCTCCAATCTTTCCTCATAACTGAAGTGTCTGATCCCTGGAACCATTCTCATAAACCTCTTCTACACCCTCTCCAATGTGTTCACATCCTTCCTATAGTGTGACGCCCAGAACTGTATACAATACTCCAGTTGATGAGTAATCAGTGTCTTATATAAGTTCATCAAAACCTCCCTGCTCTTGTACTCTAAACCCCTATTAATGAAGCCTGGAATACTGTATGCTTTAGATACCTGTCTTGCCACCTTTAATGACTTATGTACATATATACCCAGGTCTCTCTGCTCCTGCACACCCTTTAGAATAGTATTCTTTATGTTACACTGTCTCTCCATGTTCTTTGTACCAAAAGTGCATCACCTCACACTTCTCTGCATTGAACTTCATCTGCCACCTATCTGCCCACTCCACCAATGTGTCAATGTCCTTCTGACGTGCTACACTGTCCTCCTCGCAGTTTACAATTCTCCCAAGTTTTTTGTCATCCGCAAACTTGAAATTGTCCCTGCATACCAAGATCTAGATCATTTATATATATCAGGAAGAGCAAGGGTCCCAATACCAACCCCTGGGGAACTCCATTACAAACCTTCTTCCAGCCCGAAAAATACCCATTTCCATTACTCTCTGTTTCCTATCCCTGAGTCAATTTTGTATCCACGTTGCTACTGTCCCTTTTATTCCATGACTATAAGTCTGTTGTCTGGCACAGTATCAAATGCCGTTTGGAAGTCCATATACACCACATCAATGACCTTGACCACATCAACCATCTGTTACTGCTTCAAAAAACTCCAAGTTAGTTAGACACGATTTTCCTTTGACAAATCCATGCTGACTCTTCCGAATCAATCCACATTTTTCCATCTGACTATTAATTCTATCCCAAGAAATTGTTTCTAGAAGTTTCCCCACCACTGAAGTTAAACTGACTGGTCTGTAATTGCCAGGCAAATCTTTACAACCTTTTCTGAACAAGGGCGTAATGTTTGCAATTTTCCAGTCCTCCAGCACCCCTCTGCCGAATCTAGGGAACATTGAAAGAATATTGGCAGTACCTCTGTAATTTCCATACTCACTTCCAATATATTCCAAAATTTACAGATAGGACATAGACTGGGCCTCCACACTGTCAGAGAACAAGGCTCTATACAACTAGAAACAAATGCTGGAAATACACAGCCAATCCTATAGAGTCAGAAAAGGTAAGGATACATTTTGTGAGAACTAGATTTTAAGTAAACCCTTTTACACAAGGAGTTGGAGAACAGCTGCAGGTAGGAGTCAAGAATCAGAGCTCTTCCTGTCCAAGGTGGATTTTACTGGGCTGCAATTAGATCTCTTTTATGAAGGTTGGAAGGTTTGAAGAGTTGGTAAATGACAGACACAGATCATCTCGGTAAGGACAAGTAAAGGGATTAAAAGAAAAAAACAAACAGTGAAAGGGCACAGGAAAGGTGTGCATACAAGTTCAAAAATATAGGAGAGTGAAGTGGAAAAGACAAGCGAATGGAAAAGACAGCTATGACCTGAAACTGTGAAAGTCAATGCTCAAACCAAAGGTCATACACGATGTCATGGCAGTATCTAATTTTATGTGCAACACATGAATTGGCGAGTCAAAACTAAAACACATTGAAGTTGTATTTAATCATGAAAAAGATACAAGCCCATTTAGCTGTAGTCTTTTGCAGACTAAGCAAATGTAAGCACATGTGTGACCCGAGAGCAATCCCAAAAGAGTAGAAAGTCATAGTGAATAGACACTATTCAAATCATTACACACTACTGCTGGCACATGAAGGATGCTTTTTGAATCTTAGCCCGATCTTGCTGTTTTATATGAAAGCTATTTCCTCAGAAACAGATAGAGAAGGCGATACTTTTACTTTTCATGTAAGTACCTGGTATAATGATTGGATAACTAAGTAGCAGCACCTTTAAGAGAACCAAACAAAGCTGTTGATTGTGACAATTGCCAGCAGCTATATGGACCTTGACAGTAAATCTTGCTCTGCTGGGAGAAGAGGGTTGACGAGATGTGAGGGAAACTTAAATACGGGAAATGTATCCACTTTCACGGAGGTGGATATTGGGGTGTCTGAATGTCCTACTGTGGAGAGACGAGGTGCATCATTAACACATTTAAATCAGACTCCCACAGTATAACTGGGAGCCTGATTAAAAGTCACCGCTGCTGTGGGGGGTTTCTAAAGAAAGGGATGGGGGGAGTTTCCAATTCCATGTGGTTAAAGGTTTTTATTCAGCACTCCCTACGGACCAAGGGGAACATTAGTGCTATGGACTAGCTCTCCACCCCCGCTAGCCAAAACCCTGACCTCTGCAAAGAAGCTTTCAGCCTTCCCCTCCTCCCTACCCAACCCTGTCCTCCTATCACTGGCCTCCCTCTTCCTCTTCCCTGATCACCCCCGCCGATATGGCCAGGGACCTGACCCTGAGTCCCCGTTCTCCTGCTACTGGTTTTCTATCCAAGTTACCAGATGGAAAATGGAACAATAAAACAATCATGATCCCCCACCTTTCTGCTTGTCAAGCTTTCCAAGTCCCCACACATGTTCTTTGGTCTCTCCCCACCAATACATACAAAACAAAGAGAGATTCTTCTGGTATAAACCAATTTCAGTATGCTTGCGGAAATGAGGTTACTCTCAGCTCTCAGATTGCCAGGTCATGTATGGTCCTTACTGAATAACTAAAGGTGCCTCTTCCACCACTGGACAGTCATATTTCTAAAACTACTGCAGTTACTCCAGATGCAACTAACCTGATATCAGCACAACCTCGAGAACTAGCTGTGTACATCAGCAGCTGGGAGAGCACGCATGAGGTGGAGGACAGAAACATTGCATTGTATAAGACCATAAGACATAGGAGCAGAAATTAGGCCATTTGGCCCATCGAGTCTGCTCCGCCATTCAATCAGGGCTGATAAGTTTCTCAACCCCATTTTCCCGCCTTCTCCCCGTAACCTTTGATCCCCTTACCAAGCAAGGACCTATCTATCTAGGTCTTAAATACACTCAATGACCTGGCCTCCACAGCCTTCTGTGGCAATGAATTCCATAGATTCACCACTCTCTGGCTAAAGAAGTTTCTCCTCATCTCTGTTCTAAAAGGTCTTCTCTTTACTCCGAGGCTGTACCCTTGGGTCCTAGTCTCTCCTACTCATTGTATATGATGCAGGCCTCCAAGGTGAGCTGAAGGAGGGCATATTAGTATATTATCAAAAAATGACAAGATGAAGTTTCCTGAAAACATATGTCATCATGTGCATAAGATTTTGTATTCTTTCATTAAGTACACAGGTTAGCCATCACATGGAATTGCAGAATGATTAAAAAGGAGGTCACTGAGTCCATTGTGCCTGTTCCAAATCTTTGGTAACTAGTTTTAGTGCATAGTTAGTATTGTACAAGTAAATGCTGGGCATTTTCACAACAGTTGTTTAAATGGTGAGTGGTTTTGATACAATAATTAAAGATAAATTGTTTCCAGTGACAGGGGGCTGTGCTACCAATGGATACATACTGAAGATAATTACAAAAAAACCAGAGAGAAGATAAAGCCACATCTATTTACACAGTAAGTTGTTGTGACTGGAACATGCTGCCTGAAAGGGCAGTGGAAGCAGTTTCAATAGTAACTTTCAAAAGAAATTGAATAAATGCTTGCAGAGGTGAAATTTGCAGGGCTATGGAGATAGAGCAGGGGAAGTGGGACTAATTGGATAGCTCTTTCAAAGAGCCAGCACAGGCATGATGGGCTGAATGGCCTGTGCTGTATCATTCTAACTTTCATTTTTGCTATTGAAAAGTCACAGACCTGACACGTTAACTCTGTTTTCCTCTCCACAGATGCTGCCTGATCTGCTGAGCATTTCCAGCATCGTCTGCTTTTATTTCAGATTTCCAGCACTCACAGTAATTTGCTTTTGTATTGATTTTTGCTAATTGGGCGACAGCAAGGGAGCCAATGGCAAGCAAGTAAATTTGCACATGGAGTCACCACCAGGCAGCTGGTGAGTGAGGCAGCTTATTATCCCTATAATGTGCAACATGAACAGAGCTATGCTGATCCAATAGTGTGAGTGTATTTCATGGTGGCAGCCTGACTGATGTTAGTTGATGGTATTTGTGATGTTTGTCTAATTGTTGCCATGTTTAAATATTCGCAATAGTGACATTTTCAAAATCAGCATCGAGCCAAAAACAACAGGTTTTCTGATTGTCTGATTTTTAAAAATAATTACAATTCTGCTTACTTTAAAAGCCAGAGCTAAAGTATTTTGGCAATAAAAGTGTATTTCCATTGTTCTAAGCCGGTCTGTTTGGCAGTATATTTTCATTAGCAACAGCGGTCCAACATTGTTATATTCCTTTGAAGTGCAGACATTTGTGAAGATATCTCTGTCCCACAAGAATTAAAGTCAGTTTGTGGGACAGATGGAGAGAGTTCATCATGGTGTCATCTGTCTCTGCTATAAAGATATATTCACAATTCAATCGCACATTTTTAAATGAACAGAGAATGAAAAGGAAAGCATGTCAAGGGCTTTTTTTTAATGAGACAATAATATTCATTTAATTTTAAGCTACTCTTATTCACCACTTGACTCGATGTTTCAGTGGTGCTGAATGTGAAACAGCGGCCAGGGTTTTCCATGCCCACTGGCACCGGGTGTGTTTGGTGGCGTGAGTGGACAATATGGCGAGCAGGCCAAATCATGAAACCAGTTTGCGATTGCCTGCTCCACCCACCAATGGCAAGCCACGTTTCCCGCCATTGGACATCAGGAACCTCATTGTACTACATCAGCATATCATTATAAGGCCAGCCCGCCGGACTCATCCATCCCCCCGCCCCCCGCCTACCCCCCAGCTGGATCGTCCTTCCATGTCAGCAGGAAACACACTGACAGGTTTCACAACAGCACACAAGCAACATGCACCTGGCAAGCTGCACATTGCTCAGGACTTCAAGGTTTGTTTGCCTACCTTGCTTCAGGCAGCACTCGTGGTCATCAGCACCAGGCTTCACAGACAGCACCATATCGCTTTTAGTGGGGGCTCACTGCAGGTCTCTGCCTACCAGACCAGCTACATGTGGGTGGCTTTTCAATGGCTGCAGGGCTAGGGCTTGCCTGGGGAAGGGGGAGAAGTGACCTCAGGCAAGGGAAGAGGCTGCAGGGTGAGGGCTGTACTGGGGAAGGAGGGTATCCCAGTTGTTCTGTACAAGTGGCATCAGGATGATGAGGACTGAGGAGGCAGTCTCCAGAGGAGATGAGGCCAGATGGAGATGTGAGGGTGTGTGTGAGTGGTGATGTCCCTTGAGCTGGCAGTGAGTGAGGTGCCAGTGAATGTGTGATGGGCTTCTGAGTGTGTGAGTTTAGAGTGATGAGGTAGTTGCCATACCCTGGTGACACAGATGAGATCATTCATCCTGTGCATTGGATGGCCCACCTCTTCTGTGCAGCATTGGCACTGACCACTGCTGCCACCATTGAACTGGCGACGCCAGTGCCCGTCGTGTGGCCAGAGCGGGGGTAGAGGACATCGCGGCAGACCTCCACGGCATCCAATGGCATTCCAGTGACGCGTCATTAAACCTGGGGGCTGCAGTCTTTATGCCTTTTGTGGACATCTTCCCTGAAGTAGTCCTGGGCTGGAAGCACTGAGATGCCTGAACGCGGCTGAACTTTGAATATGGTGCCCGGCATGATGAAGTGGCGAGATGATGATGTGGCGGGTGAATGAGAGCCTGCCCACCATAGAGATGGCGTGTTTCCAGGGAACGTGTAAGTAATGTGGCAGATTCAGGATGAAACGGCATGAATACCCAGAATCGCGGCCAGCGGGTAAAATGTTATTTTGCCCGCCCACTACCACACTTCGTGCAAATCTGGGATGATTCCACCCAGCAAGTGGACTTGGAAGAGAATGGACGGCAGATGTTGGTGTTTAAGACCAATGCAGGTGACCTTGGAGCCAGGAGGCGTTTGGAGACAAGCAGTGGCCTAGCTGTTGGTATTAATTTCAGCAGACTAGAGTTGGTTGGAAACTGAGCACTTGGGGTGTGAGGGGGAAATTACCAAGTGTATACACTCAGTCTGCAGGGTTACATGATGCCCTGAATTTTCTGAAATACTGCCATCCAAATTAAAATCCTCTTGCTGTTAGTCCATGGAGAGGAGCAAAAACCTGCAGACCCTGGCAACAATACATCACTCCTCCTTTCGATATCTTTGATGAACTGCAGGTTGATTGATGACCCCCCTCTGGGATTTTGGAATGAACCAGAAGGATAGAAGTTCAGGGATATGCTGACCTTGCCAGTGCTGTGTCTCTGTGCTGGAGGAATCGCTGCTTACTAACCATAATGTTTTCTTCAGAATGCCAAAGGAGACGTGTCTCCACTATAGACACAGGTCCATGGGTAATGGCAGACATGATATGTCCACATCAGGGTGACATCACATTCCCTTGAGCTTCCTCCTCCACCCTCATTTCTTCTTCTTCTCCCTCCAATCAGCAGAAGGAATGGAATTCTTCTTGCAATGCTCATTGCAAATTTTAAGCCCCACAGGCCAAACCTCTTGGCCTGAAATCTATGAAAAGTAGCCTAATATCAAAAGAAGCTGCCAAAATAAACAGAAACTAAAACCCGCCCTTAAAAGAGGATTTGAGAAGCCCATGCCAAGGCAGGTGGAGGAAGTGAAGGTTTCTCAACAATGTTACCAATATTGTTTTTAGTCATTGAATTTTATCTATCTGGTGAAGTTCCAGTGTCCGTAGGGAATAATGATGATTGGACAATAGAGTAAAACAGACAATATAGATTCAGGACCAGTCATATGTCTTTTCCGATTGAAATGAAAATTGGGAAAGTTGTCTAATGGGCAAATGAATCAATATGGTCCATTTTACATTGTTGTCCAAAGTCTTTAATTGCCTTCATGGATTAACTCCAGCACCATCAGCACCATGTCTTCTCTCTTCCTGTTACTGTACCTGTAAGAACCACAGGACAAGCTGATACTAGATCAGAATCAGTGGGCATTACAATTGCTGGACTTGGAACTCCAGCCAGCAGAGACTCAGAGGTCACAAAGTTGCAATGGGTCTGACAGCTTTTCATTGTCCATCAGTGCAACATTCCACAGAAGAAGTGCATGTGACTCTCTGTTGGTCCAGGCATCATTTAAATACGATAAGGGTCCTGGGCCTGTTTCAGTGTTGTTTTGATAAATTGCTATCCTACGACACCTGAAAGACCACTTTTTTTAAAAGATCCTCAATTTATGGAGTCCTATGACAGTACAGCACAGAAGGAGGTCCTTCAGCCCATCAAGTCTGTGCTGGCTCTTTCAAAGAGCAATCCAGTCAGCCCCGCTCCCCAGCTCTTTCACCATACACCAGCAGCTTTTTTGTTTTTCAATTCCCTTTAGAAGGTGACTATTGAATCTATTTCTACCACTCCATCCGGAAGTGCATTCCAAATCCTAACTAAGCATTACAGAAAAATGTTTTTCCTCATGTCACCTCTGCTTCTTTAATCACCTTAAATCTGGTCCCACTGTGTATTGATCCTTCAGCCAAACTTTCGCTTTATTTACTCTCTATATCATTCATGTCTTTGTTACCTCTGGACTTGACTATTCTAATGCAGTCCTGGCTGGCCTTCCACATTCTACCCACCGGAAACTTGAAGTCACCCAAAGTTCTCCCATCACCCCTCTGCTCACTGACTACATTGGCTCCAGTTCAAGCAATGGCCTCAGTAGCCACATTTCCCCGCCACCACAACCCCACCCAACTCCCTGCCTCTGTAATCATCCCCACAGCCCACCGAAATCTCTGCGTTCCTCGGATTCCAGCCTTGTGAGCAACCGCAATTTTAATCACTTCACCAACAGCGGCCATGCTTCCATCTGCCTGAGCCTTAAGCTCTGGAATCCCCTCCATAAATCTCAATAATTTTCTACCTCCCTTTCCTCCTTTACGACCCTCCTTAAAGTCTATGGCCAGAATCTTTGGGTCGGCGAGCAGGGGCAGGGCGCAAGGCCGAGGCGTAAAATGATGCACGGTGACATCGAGCGTGCGACCCGACATCACCGCGCATCATTCTGATTTTCCATTCAGTGGAAGCGCAACAGAGCCAGCTGCGCGCCCACTGAACTGTCAAAGGCCTATTAAGGCCATTTAAACAGCAATTAAACTAATTAACTGAGGTGCCCGTCCAACCTTAAGGTTGGCGGGGGGGCAGGCGAAGAGCCCAGGCAGCCTTCACATTTATCATGAAAACGCATCCACAAGCGGGATGAGGTTTCATGAAGGTTTTTAAAGTTTAAAAAATTTTTTAATAAAATTCATTCACATGTCCCATGACGCTGTCACATGAGGGGACATGTCTTAAAAATTTTTCTTTTTCTTCATTAAAATTTTCACAAATCAAACTAATCTCCCTGAGGCAGCTCTGTGCCTCAGGGAAATGTCTACATTCTTTTGTGTGCCTCCTCCCCTCGCCCGCACAGGGAGTGCTCAGCGATTCCGGGTGCACGTCACACTGGGCAGGCCTTAATTGGCCCACCCACATAAAATGGCAGCGCGCAGCCGATCGCGGGTGGCAGTCGGACTATGCGCCCGTACCTGTTCCCATCCATCCCCCCCAACAGGGAGAAAATTCTCCCCTATATGTTTGATCATGCTTTTGGCAATCTGCCCTAATATTGTCTTACGTGACTCAATGTCAAATTTTACTTTATAATTGTTCCTGTGAAGCGTTTTGGACATCTTATTGCATTAAAGGTGCTATATAAATAAAAGCTATTGTTGTGGCTATCTGATTTCTTAATTAACACCACCATCAGATCTCCTCTTAGCCTTCTCTACTCCCGGGAGGTAAGTCTCTAGTTTGTCGATTTATTTTCTCAAGCGGAATCCCAAAAACCCCAAACAAATCACCGCTTAACTTCCTGTGGGTGGGATTTTCCCTGCCCGCCGGCGTAGGGCACATTCGGTGGTGTGAGTGGGCAAGATGGCGAGAAGGCCAAAAATGTGGTCGTTCCCATGGTGATCGTTACTGTGATCGTTACTGTGATCGTTCCTGTGATCATTCCTGTGTTCGTTACTGTGATCATTAGCAGTGCTTCATTCAGTCTTCAGACCCACAACATGGGAAAACGCACCAACAGAACTGTTTGTTTAAATTTGTTTGATGTAATGTAGTTTGAACCTCAGAAGATCATCCTCAGACACGCTAGTATGATCTTCTCCCTTTGCCTTTCCAGGAACAGCCGGCCTTGTGTGATCTCTGAGCATGATTGCCAAATTGCTGCCAATTTCTACCCAGCAATGGGAAGAACCTGGGAGATATTTGTTGACCCCTGGAGTGAAGGAGTTGACATAGCCGCAATACGTGTGCCTAAACCAGCAGACCCAATATTGGGCCTTGGGCATTGTTGAGTTATTGCAGGCCAGGGCCAGCATCTCTTTGGGCTGCTTTCCTCATCAGGGCCAACATCACTTGGGGAGGTCGAATTTCCCCGTGGAATCCTAAAACAGGCATTAGGGTAAGCCTGGTTTGGGCAGGTTAGGTTTGGTATTGGACAGGACATCTTTCAGGAATCCTTGGGGGTTGCAGAATATTAGTTTCAAAAATTGGTCCTTGTTGCACCAATTTTATACCCAAGAAATGAGCACAACAAGTCCCACGACCACTACTGCCTAGAAGGACAAGGGCAACAGATAGATGGGAACACCACCGCCCTGAAGTTCCCCTCAAAGTCACTCATCATCCTTGGAAATATATCGCTGTTCCTTCACTGTCACTGGGTCAAAATCCTGGAACTCCCTTCCTAACAGCACTGTGGATGTACCTCCAACACATGGACTGCAGTGGTTCAAGAAGGCAGCTCACCACCACCTTCTCAAGGGCAACTAGGGATGGGCAATAAATGCTGGCTCAGCTAGTGAAGCTCAAGTCCCATGAATAAATTTTAAAAAGTTCCAATTTCTAGGTCCTGATAATGATGTCAAGGTTTATAAGCAATCTGTCATAAGTACTGCAAGAATCAAGAGAAGTAATTCATTATCACACTATCACTGGTAGAAATGACAATGCCAAGTGGAAAATCCAGCCATTATAATTAAATATTTTCCATCTACATGCTCTCCCTGCCCCCTCCCCCACCCCAATTGTTACTTTATGTCAACTTCTTCCATTAGCAATTCATACATCCACATTTAATCCGAATCTTGCAAATGTAAAATTGCTGTAGTTGAATTACACATACTGAATATTTGATGATTTTGAGCCATTTTATTTTAGCAACCTCCACCCTGAGTTAGAATGTTGTGGGTTCAAGTCTCACTCCAGATACTTGAGCACACAATCTAGGCCAACACTTTAGGAGATGTAGCATTATCATAGGTGTCACCTTTTAATGAGACATTAAACCGAGGCTCTGTCTGCCTTCTCAGGCGGAGATAAAATATCACATGGCTTTATTCCATGGAGAACGGGAAGGTTGTCCTGGGTCAATATTTATACCTCAATCAGCAGTATTTACCTGGTCCTTTGAGCTCATTGCTGTGGGTGGAATCGAATTGCAGCATTCCTACACGTTATGACAATGACTACACTTCAGAAACATGTCACAGACTGTGAAGTGTTTTAGGAACTCCAAAGGTCATGAATGGTTTGTGTCAAACAAGGGCTTCCTTTCTACCTTTCTTTCTTATAAAACATACTTTATGAATAAATCAAGACCCTTTTACAAAGCGGGTACAAGAGCATTTATGTTTTTCTTAATTTTCATCTTAGCAAGTTAAGGCTGCTGCCCCCCACGTGGTTACTAGGACCTTTGCGCCAACATGAAAATAAATCTCTGGCTTCCATTTTACAGCACCCGAAATCGGAAACTCTGACATTTAATTTGTCTCTAACTGGCTCGGTTGAGATTGGATGTTAAAGCATGGGTTGGATCCACCAGAAGACCTGAGGAACACATCCAAGCTCAGTCCTGTCATGGTTTCAATGCCTTACCCATCGTTGGTAAAGGGCCAGGAATGTTGAACATTCTTGTTCCTGACCTGCATTCGGAATCTTCCAGCATTACAGGTGGTGAAAAAAAAATGTAATGTGCTCCACTTTCCAGGGAATAGAGTTATGGTCTGTGTGTGAAGTTCAGAGCACAAACCAGCCTCTACAAGCTGCTAATTGATGGCCCTAACAGAAGGAGCAGGAAGCAACTTAAATGCTGGCAGAACATCACTCTTCTCATTTACCTCTGCTTCTCAACTATGGCACTACTACCTGTAAGAGAGTAAAAATAATAAAATAAGTGGAATTTCTCAGCAATTAAAATTATTGATTGCCTCCATTACCTTCTATAATTTCTTTACTTATTACAATGTAAGGTATATAATGTTCAGTATGTGATCATATAATTATAGCAGCTTAACAGCAATTATAATAATTCACTTGGAGCTGATAGCTGGCACTATGACAATACAGTGACATTTGTTCTCATGTGCCTCTTCAACTCAACAGAAACCTTGACATTTAAATTCTGCTGGGATGAGACACTGCTTTGAATCGTTTCATGACGTCTCTTTATGGCTCCACTGATATATTGCATTCCTTTTTTATATTTGTGCCAGTAAATTTCCCTTGGAGATATTCATCGTGAACATTGGGCCTTCTGAACAGATCAAAAGACGCCCATCTGTCTTATAAGGGATTGTCTCTCCCCCCAACCCACCACTCCACCCCGCCCCCACATTCCGCCCCCCCTACTCCCCTCCACCTCCTCACTTCATTGTGGTGTCCCCTTTCTTCACCCCACCCCACAAGGAGGTATCCCTCCTTCTTTCTCTTTGACCCCCCCTCCCCCCTCCAACACCCCCCAACCAACTTAATACAAAAGCAGAATGCTGCTGATGCTGGAGTTCTGAAATAAAAACAGAAAGTGCTGCAAATACTCAGCAGCATCTGTAGAGAGAGTTAACGTTTCGAGTCAATGATACAACACAGGAGGCCATTCTTACCCCTATAGTAGAGCTGTCCAGTTAGTCCTTGTCCCACTCCCTTTCCCCACAGCCCTGCAAATCTTTTTTCCCTTTAAGTAGTTATCCAGTTCCCCTTTGAAAGTTATTATTGAAACTGCTTCCAGTGCCCGTTCAGGCAGCACCTTCCAAATCATCGTAACTCACTGTGTAAAAAATGTTCTCTTATGTCATTTCACTTCTTCTACCAGTCCCCTTAAATCTGTGTCCCTCTGCTTACCAACTCTCCTGTCGCTGGAAACAGTTTCCCCTTATTTGCTCTATCTTTCTGATTTTGAACACCTCTATCAAATCTCCCCCTTAACCTTCGCTGCTCCAAGGAGAACAATCCCAGCTTCTCCAGGCTCTCCCACCTAACTCATTCCTGGTACCATTCCAGTCAAGCAAAAACAAAATACCATGGATGCTAAAAGTCTGAAATTACTGGAAAGACTCAGCAGGTCAGGAAACATCTATGAAGGGAAACAGAGTTCATGTTTTGTGTCGATAGGTTCTGATGAAAGATGATTGACCTGGAATGTTAATTCCGTTTCACTCTGAAGATACTGCTGAATATTTCCAGCATTTTCTATTTTTATTTTACCATTCCGGTACTCCTCCATGCTCCGGGCCCCTGACATCCTTTGTGTAGTAACTGAAGGTATAGACTCTCCTGCTGGCCATCAGGGGTCACGTGATGTTCTGGAAGGCTCTAACCAATGAGCCCTAAGCGTGGAAATTCCAGGGCAGGGAGGGGGAAGCTTCCTAACGAGAGTCCTAATTGAGCATGTGGCACCTGAGAAGCTCTCTGCAATAAAGTTTAGCTGTTTCTTCTTGAAACCTGTCCACTCCATCAAGTCATGGTGCTTTGTAGAACGTGGGACTCAGAATCGGAGATAATTGCACCATGGAATCATGCACGTGCAGCACAGATTACTGCCATTGACCCCACTGAATTGGCCTTTTGAGGTATGAGGCACATCCTCCCTGGGTTGGTAAGTTTAATGAGTGATTCTGTCAGCGCTCGAAGTGAAGAGGCTTTAATCTCATCAGGGCTGCTTTTTCCCAGGCCACAGACATCTCCAGCTATCCATTGTCCGTCCCCTGCTGCCGTGAGTAGCTGGCGATTTGAACAGTTGCGTGAAATGGTTTGATACAACTGAGTAACTTTGCTTGGCCACTTTGGAGGGCATTTAAGGGTCAATCTCATTGGTGTGGTACAAACAAGGTTGGCAGGTTTCCTTCCCTCAAGGTCATTAGTGAACCGGTTGGATTTTTAGGGAAATCCTAAAGCTTCATAGTTACTTTTTATTGGTACCAGCCTTTGTTTTTATTTCCAGATTTCTGTTATTACAACTGAGTTAATATTCTCTGGATAACTGGTCCAGTAACATACCCACTGCACTATTGTACCTCAGAATGCCTGAAACCAGTTGCTTTCCCAGCCCAGAGTTAACTCAGTCGAAATTCTTACAAACCTTCTTTACTCTAGGAGTGAATGTTGCAATGTGAATGCTCCTAGAATATGAAGGTTACAAAGCAAGTCATTCACCGTTCACACAATCACACTCCGATCCTACATTCATCGCAATTTCCCACCTGCACACCATTTGACATTGGGAATCACGGATAGCGATGTGGAACTCACAGATGTTCCAGCGCGTTGAAGGGCTGTGCCATTTATTTAAAGGGAAGTGGCCATTTTGGGGTAAGCAGTTGCTTCAAATGAAGTGTGCATTTTGAACCAAATGTCGGGTGGAATTTTGTGGCCCCAGCAAGGCGGAGCCCGCAGTGGGGGTTGCAGTGGGCCAGCTAAAAGTCTACTGACTTTGGGAGGGACCGGATGATCCCGGCTGCAGGAGGGGCCATAAGATCCCAGCCATAAAGTATTTGCAGCACTGATGTAAAAATCCAGTCCTAATTTGACAGCTGCAGCATGAGAGGTAGAGCTACAGACAATGGGAAATTGGTGGGAGACATGTCTAGCTCTTCAGGAGAACCCTCTTCTGTAGCAGGGACTATGTATTATGTCTAAGTAATGAATTTGTGTCATGTAACTGCTCACATCCTACAACCTGTTCACTGATGCCCAGTTTGGGTTCCACCAGGGCTGTTCAGCTCCTGACCTCATTACAGCCTTGGTCCAAACATGGACAAAAGAGCTGAACTCCTGAGGTGAGGTGAGAGTGACTGTCTTTGACATCAAGGTCGCAATTGATCAAGTGTGGTATCAAGGAGCCCTAGAAAAACTAGATCAATGGGAATCAGGGGGAAAACTCTCCACTAGTTGGAGTCATTGCTAGCACAAAGGAAGATGGTTGTGTCATCTCAGTTCCAGGACATCACTGCAGCAGTTCCTCAGGGTAATGTCCTAGGCACAACCATCTCCAGCTGCTTCATTAATGATCTTCCTTTATATCATAAGGTCAGAAGTGGGGATGTTCGCTGATGATTGCACAATGTTCAGCACCATTTGCAACTCCTCAGAGACTGAAGCAGTCCATGTCCACATGCAGCAAGACCTGGACAATGTCCAGGCTTAGGCTGACAAGTGGCAAGTAACATTTGCGCCACACAAGTGCCAGGCAATGACCACCTCCAGCAAGAGAAACCAACTATCGCCCCTTGACATTCAATGGCATTACCTTCGCCGAATCCCCCACTATCAACATCCTGGGGGTTACCATTGACCAGAAACTAAACTGGACTAGCCATATAAATACTGTGGCTACAAGAGTAGGTCAAAGGCGGGAATTCTATTGTGAATAACTCGCCTTCTGGCTCCCCAAAGCCTGTTGACCATCTACAAGGGTCAAGTCAGGAGTATGATGGAATACTCTCTGCTTGCCTGGATGAATGCAGCTCCAAAAATACTCAAGAAGCTCGACACCATCCAGGACAAAGCAGCCCCACTTGATTGGCACCCAGCCACCATCATAAGCATTCACTCCCTCCATCACCGACACACAGTTGCAGCAGTGTGTACCATCTACAAGATGCACTGCAGGAACTCACCAAGGCTCCTTAGACAGGCTCCTTCCACTCCAGGGGCTTAAGCACAAAAGCCAAGGCTGGCATTCCAGTACAGTACCGAGGAAGTGCTGCACTGCTGTCGGTGCAAAATCGTTTGGTACGAGCAGCTACCATATCTTGATTTCCTTCCCATTCCAATTCCAGGGATCAGATTAATGCAACATTATCGAAAGCGACTCTGCCTCTCACTACATTGCCTTTGTTGCTATGTCCTCAGCGACAGGAAGCTGCTACAATCAATAAAAACAAACAGTTTGGCTAATTCTAAGGAAGCACACACAATATTTCACCTTATGTAGATGCCTTACAGCCAAGGCAGGAAGCAGATGAGATGGTTTGAATCAGTCCAATACAGAGATGAACTTAGAGGAGCTAAATGGACTGTCCCCACTTCAGTCATTTTTTGTTCTGATTGCAAAAGCACAGCAATGAACCTACGAAAGCTGATTTTCTCTTCATACATGGAATATTTAGAACCTATGTGCAGGTTTGCTTTCGCTGCACAAGTTTTGAATTTCAGGGACAAATATTGCACAAAATATGTGTGCCATTAATCTGAAGTACTGTTTTCTGAATGAGAGAATGGATGGATTTTTCACACAAACCAAGCACTATAAAATGTGAAAGATTATCTCAGAAGGGGGAGAGATTTATACACTCATACAGCTCATGATGTTTCTCCTGAAACAGAGGGAGGAATTGACTTCCAACACAGTATGAATTAGGAATCAGATTGCATTGAAGGTTTGGATGAAGCCTTTCTAAAATCACATTAACTTCCGTCCAGCTCACACTGCCAATTTCAACAATTCAGCCTGAAATGCTGGGGCTGAATTGCATCTTGAACAAATATCATTTGATCGGAATACTGCCCAAAATCTCACACTAAATGGTGTTCCAGGCAAGATCAAGATTAAATGCAACTTGGGAGTGCTGATGTCACCACCCTAAAACAGGTTGTTGTGAAGAGCAATACAGTCAGTAAATGAAATGATGAATTGTTCCCCAATCTTGCCTTGTCTTAAATCACCAACAATATTTAGAATTGTTATGCGCTAACTGTTTTCGAAACCTTTTACTACATTCAAAAATATTTACCGGATGAGTAATGAGTGTGTTTTCCTAATAAATTGCACAGATTAACTTTAAATATTGTGAAGGGGGCAAATTAAGAAAGTTTCAGCATCAGGGATCAAAGGGAACCCTATGATCAGAATACGTGATGAAACTGGAATCTCAAAAACAGACCAGTAGCTCACATCGTATGACAGCTTGAAGTGAATGGGATTGGTGAGGTGCTATTGATGTTTGAATTAGACAATGCTTCTGTGATCAAGTACTCAAACACGGCAAAAAGATACATATAAAGCTTAATCCTGCAGACTAATTTTTTTGTGGGATTTGGGGAAGCAGATGTTACCTTCTGGGATCTATCCAAGGACCAGCTTACATCAAAAATACCATTTGCTTCAGAGGGGAAAAAAACTAATTGGTTTCTCCAATCTCTGAAATGCTGCATACTTCAAGTAAACCAACTTTTTACATTTTAGAACACAGAGCACACACCAAACAAGGTATTAAGCTCCCTATTTAACTAGCAGCATACGTGAACCCTTCTGAACTGCACAGCGCAGAGTTTATTTCTGAGGCACAAGAGATTCCTTCGTTTTTGCAAATGACCTTCTCCATCTCTTTCAAGTCCTTCTGTGTCACAGATTATTCTTCAAATGAGAGAGCAGACTATCAACCTGATATTAATGCAAAATCAGACAATCAGCCTAAGAGATTACATCAAATAACACCCAAGGTAACTTACAAATTTTGTATTATCAACAACCGATGACAAGCATTAAAAATGCCCTCAAATTCAAAATAAATATTTGTTCAGTAGCTTCCTTGACTAAAATTGAATAACTTCCTTTAGTTTCTCTTCCATCTTACCCATATCCTCTCCAAAATCATTTCAACCTCAAAACCCACCTTCTCATCCCTTGACCGCGTTCCAAGTAAATTGATGGGCACTATTTTTTCCTCCTTGGTCCTCATGTTAACATTTTAAGTGATTCCCTCACCACAGGTACTGTCTCCTATCCTTCCCATGTGAACCCCTCCTCAACTCATCCAGCTTCTTTGCGAATTATCACCACATCTCCAACTTCCATCTTCTCTCCAAAGTCCTTGCCTCTAGCTCTGTGCTCATCTGTCCGGTAATTTCTTGTATGAATCTTCACACTTGGATTTCTGTCCTACCACAGCACTGAAACAATCCTGACCAAAGCTGTAAATGACATCTGCAAGGACTGATCATTAAATTTCCCCTCTTCAATCTTACTGCAGCCTTTAACATGGTCAACCATACCATTGTCCTCACACACCTCTCCTCTGTTGTCCAGCTCAGTAGAACTGCCTTCGCTTAGCTCCACTTCTAACTGTGCAATCATAATCACGTCATAGCTTCAATGGTCTCTCTTGCCACCCTGGAATGTTAACCATAGGAATCTGACAGGGGTTCAGCCCTCTTGTTCCTCACCTATATTCAGCCCTTTGACAACATCATCCTCAGAAATAAGGATAATTTCCATGTTAATGAGGTCCACAAGCAACTTTACCTCTCCACCATCTCTCTCAATCCATCGATCACTCCTGCCCCGTCAGACTGCTCATCCCATCATAAATGAGCTGCAATCTCCTCAAGCTAAACATTGGGAAGACTGAAGCCATCATCTTTGACCCCAAACACAAACTCTGTGCCTTCTCAACTGACTCTATCCTCCTCCCCAGCCACTTCATTTGGATCAAACAGACGGCCTGACAATTGACCCCAAAAAGAGATGTCAACCTCATACCCTCTCCAGCACTAAGGCTGCCAAATGCCAAGACTGTAATATTGTCCACCTCTGTTCCTCTACTCAATCACATTAGTCATTCAAACCCTCACCCATGTCTTTGTTACCTTCACATTTGACTATTCCAGTGCTCTCCTGGTCTCTCTCCCAACCTCCTCCTCCTCCTTAAAACCTGTCAAGCTGTACCAAATCCTGCTCATCTCATCATTTTTCTTACTAAACTGCATTGGCCTCCAATGTCCAGTAACTAACATTTAAAATTCTCATCCTTAGGTTTAAATCCTCCATAGTCTTGCTACTCATTATCTCTGTAAATTCCCCCTGCACTACAAGCTATGCCTTCAGCCTCACACCCTCTCCCCATCTACCTCTTTGGCTAAGGAATGTCACCACTCCTATTATCTCCAGGGCCTGAATTTTACCTTTGGCAGGGGGCGCGTAATCAGCAGGCCCGAGAGTGGTCGGGAAACGAGCCCCCGACCACAATTGGCCACTGATCGTGAAACACGCACTGAAAAGTGCAGCGCTGCCGGGGTGGGGGCGGGAGAGGGTGGGCGATGACATTTCCGCAGGTGACAGTGAGCGCTTCGAGAGAGCACCCTGAAGGCAGGCAGCTGCCTCGTGGAACTGCAGGCCTGAAAATGATAAAATAAAGGTTTAAAAAGCTGTTAAAAAAATGTCTACACATCATAATCAATGACCTGATAAAAATGCTGTCCAGAGATAATTATTTTCTTTTTTATTTCACAGCGGAAATTTCATCCCACCCTTGGGTGAGGTTTGATGTAAAGGCCGCCCAGCCAATTCGCCCCGTCCACCAACTGTAAGATTGGACGGGCCATAAAAAAAACAGAGACAATTGCGCCATTAACGAGTTTAATTGCCCCCTCAATTGTCGGCAGGCGCACTTTCCACTTATGCGCACACCTGCTGAGCGAAATATCGCGTGAGTGCATGATTTTACGCCCGCTGGATGTAAAATTCAGCCCCAGGTATATGGAGTTAGGTGAGGATCAGCCATGATTTCAGTGACGCAGGCTCAGGGGGCTAAATGCTCCTTTTTCTTTCGTGTGCTGTCCCTTGTTTTTCCCTGGACCTCTGAAGTGCTCTGGGACATTTTGCTATGCCAAAGGCATTAATTGTACATTAATTTTGTTTAATTGTATGTAAGTGGTGCGCATTAACTTGAGCCCCTATAAATAGACACAGATTAAAACTATAGTGGTTGTTGGGTTGGGAGGTGTATGCTTGTAATGTGTGGCTCTGTGAATAAATATACTAATATGTAAAGGTTGGTTCCAGCTCTATCCTTCATCAAGTGGCCTTCTGGAATAGAACAAAAATATAAACCTCAGTTGCTCTATGTGGCAAGGTTAAGCTGCCTATGAGGGTGGTGGAAGCGGTGATGATCAATGATTTCAAAAGAAAATTGGATGGGCATTTGAAGGAAACATATTTGCAGTGCTTTGGGGACAGAGCGGGAGATTAGGACTGAGTGGATTGCTCTACACATGACCTGTGCTGTGATCCCAGGTATGTCTCATTTAATTGTGAAGACAGAATAAAAGAAAGGAATAATTAATTGTCACAATTCAGATGATTCTTTTCAAACATATTGCTCTAAAGGAGCTTAAAAATTAGGTTGTAAAATATACTATATATACCGTCAGCCATGGTACAGTTGGTAGCACTTAATACTGAATCGCAATGCTCTGGGTCCATGTCTCACTCTGAAGACTTGATTAAAAGATCCAGACTGAAGCTCCAGTGCAGTATTGAGGGAATGCTGCACTGTCGGAGGTGCTGTCTTTTGGATGAGACGTGAAACTGAAGTCCTGGCTGGATTTATGCTACCGAAGTGGATAGCTTGAATTGGGAAATATCCTGCCGACACCAGCAGCAGATCCAAGGCAGCCACAGGGACAGTGGATGCCAAAACAGGCTAGTTAGAAGGCCCTCCTCGATTATTTGGGTCTTCTTGTCAGTTTTTTAGGAACTACTAGGCCCTCTAGCCCTCACCTCTCTCACCCACCCACACCTCAAGACCCTCCCATGCCATCTCATGCTCCCCACTCACCAATATACCACCTCCATCATTCACCCAAGATGCACCATGGGCAGATCTCAGGAGCCATGTGGAGATGAAAAGTAAAATAATCTAAAACTGTTCTCATTCATATACACTTGATAATGAAAAGAACTCCCATTCATGAAACCCATTCAAAGCTTTTAAACCTGCTTAAGTGGTTATAGAAACAAACAAACTTCTATTCAGTAGCCACATCAAAGTGAATTAATTCATTAATAGCCTATTTAAACTGTCAATCAAACCTGGAACTCAGAAGCACCTTGAGATAATTGGAGCTTTTAAAAGTCATTCAAGCATTCATAATGACACAATAATAGCCCTTAAGAAATGTCAACAGAGACCTATATTAAAACTGCACAAACAGATGATAAATGTTTTTTCTAATCTTCACCAGATGGCCTGTCAATCAAAGCAGTCCAGCAGAGGTTTTTTTTCAACTCTCGCTGACAGCTTAACCCAGTTTTTAACAGGTTTAAAGTGTGGGGGATTTAACAAATTTCAGATCATGACACTTAAACAAGCCTTATCTGTCCTTCAAGATCATTTACGTTTACTCTATCAATTCATGACTTCCACACTGCAGGTTATGGTCCTTGGAACAATGAGAATGGTATCCGTCTGAACTCAGTGCTAAGTTTGAATGGCCCTGCCGAGTTCAGATTTCCTGCCCATGTGATTCATGCCACGCCCCCTTCAGCCTGTCAGGAATTGGACCTGTCTGAATTGGGGGCAGGACTTCCACATCTGGGTTCCACCTACCATTTTTAAAGGGCCGTGCAGTCTTCCCAACTCCATAAAAATGCAACCCCCCACCCCCTCCACCCCTCCCTGCCCCCCATATCTGCCCTCTCAGGTGGGCACATAGGCACTATCTGAAAGAAGAGCAAGCGAGTTTTCCTCTGTGTCCTAACCAATGTTTGTCGGTCAACCAACATCGCTAAAAAGATTATTTTGTCATCATTTCACTGCTGTTTGTGGGAGCCTGCTGTGCGCGAGTTGGCCAGTGCATTTACTACATTACAACAGTGACTACATTACAGAAGGATTTCATTGGCTGTGAAGCGGTTTGGGCCACCCTGAGGTGATGAAAGGCGCTATACAAAGGCAAGTCTTTCTTTGCATAACATCTATTTATGTTTCAGCCTTATGCTGCCCAACTAACTAAGCTTTTTACATTTTTATAGTGCAGTGGAGTCTATAATTATCTCAAGCATTGCGCCATAAATATTAGGTGAATAATTTTACGTTACACCACAATCTTATAATTGTTCATCAGATTTGACCAGATCAGTTCCTTCGCCTTCTGTCTAATAGGTGCAAAATTTTCCTCAGGTTGATAAGTGAAGTCCCTCATTGCCCTTTTTATGTTTCCCAATGTCTTTGACGTGCAAACATGTGGAAATGCAAACTCCATCCTCGTCCTCTGCTCTGTCTCCTGGTTCAAAGCAATAGTATAGGTCTTCATGACTAGAGTAATCTTCGCGCTCTCTGCAGAAACAATAATCCTGTGTTTAATTCTATAAAACTCATTTTCTTTTTATGCTTTCCCAGGTAATGAGACCAACCTCTGCATCATAAAATTTAGATTGTGCTGCTTTATGTGTAGGTGTGTGCAAGTATTTCAGCTTTCCAGCTGTTGAAAAAAAATGCCTTGTGTGCATTAAATGAGGGGTGATACTTTCAGATTGTTCAGTAGACAGACAATTTAAAAAGTTTGTGATAATCTTTGCAAAGCCAAAACCAACCACTTCTCAGCTCAATCACGTACTAACATATTTACAGGAGATGCTTAAGCCAAGCAATTGAAGGTAAGTGAAAGTCAGTCAGATTTATTACTTTGATGACAGGAAAGGAGTCCCTTGACCCTCGGAGTAGGAGAATTGCAAGTCAACCGAATTGGATAGTAAGACAGAAAAGAAATCGCAGCTGAGACTATCATCATCCAATGCTTCACACCTCAAGACTATGATGGCAACACCGCAACGTTACATTACTCTGTAAATAATGTCTGCTGTCCCATCTGTTAGGAAAATAACAATATCAGCATGAAGCAATGCCCATAAAATAAAAGGTATGTTCACTGTAATTAGCAAATTGTTACAACGCTCAGGTGTGTTGTGCTTCAAGGCGATTAAGTAATTCTGGGTCCCCGAACTTTGTTACAATCTCAGTTTAAGAATGTCCGCAGATCACACATCATCCAGGATGTCTCCCATCTCTCCTTAACGTTCACCTGAAACATTGACTCTGTTTCTCCCTCCACAGATGCTGCCAGACCTGCAGAGTTTTTCCAGCATTTTCTATTTTTATTACAGATTTCCAGCATCCGCAGTATTTTGCTTTTTGTATTGGATGTTCTGTGCTATGATCCCAGATATGCCTCATCTACTTGTGAGGACAGAGTAAAAGAAGGGAATAATTAATGGTCACAGTCCAGGTGAATCTTTTCAAGCATACTGCTCTCAAACAACTTAAAAGCTACTGTAGACTGTGTCAACTGTGGTTCAGTGTGCAGAGTCAGAGCCTCTGAGTCAGGAGTGAACCCTAAATGAATTTACAATATCTGTCACCTCCAAGGTCCTACCAGCATATAGATGTTGAGAGGTTGCTTCCACTGGCTGTGGAATCTAGAATACTGGGTTACAGTCTCAGGATAAGGGGCTGGCCATTTGCTGGGTGCATTCAGAAATCCCTTTTGGAAAAAATTACCCTCTTACCTTCTCGTAAAGCTGTCAATCAAATACAGTCAGTGAAATTCCCATCAAGGAAATCTTTAATCCACTTCACACCTATTAATCATGCCCAAATAAACACATTGGCATTGAAAAACCACTTCAAACAAAAATCAAGTTATTATAAGATAATAAAGCTGTCAAAAACTGAGATGAGGAGGAATTCTTTCGCTCAGAAAGTTGTGAATCTTTGGAATTCTCTATTCCAGAAAGCTGTATTGCTTTGATTATATTCAAGACACACCCATAGATTTTTGGATACTAAGACGTTTGGCAGCTCTCCACATTTTCCCATCCCGCCCACGATGATGGGGTCAGTGTCGAGGCCAGAAACTCCCACCGTAAGAGAATAAAGGAATACAGGGACAGGGCGGGAAAGCGGAATGGAGGGTTGAGGGGTGACCATGATCCTATTGGACTGCATGCTACCGGGGAGTGGTGTGTGCTGCTCGATCCCAGAAAGGTTTGGCGCCACGCCAACCAAACCCCCGACAAGACCGCCCCACAGCGACAACAGGTGAGTGTTGGACCTCCGGCCCCCTCAGTGGGGCTGGCCAGCAGCTGCAGAAGGTCCCAGCAGGTGCTTCTGGGACTGGATGCAGTCCCCAGGAAGAAAAGCAATGGATCTCAAAACTAAAGCAAGCCTTGGGCTTTTAGGGTGGGAAGGGGTTGGGGAGATTGTGGGCGGGGGAGGGGGTGGTGAGTGCTGAAGGCCTGGTGGGGGGGAACAAAGCGAGGGATAGCAGCTTGGGGTGGGGGGGGCAGTTGCTGTCACCAATACGGACAGGGCGCACCCCAGAAGATGCACCTCCTCTTCCTTCCAACCGTTTCTGCAGACATTTAAAAAACAGCCATCCGAATCTTGCCCATGCCAACCTGCTTATGGTGCGGGTGGCGTTTTATTCGGGTCAATTGGCTTGTAAACAAACTCAATTGCCCGTTAGTCTTTTTTTTAATGAAGGGGGTGGGGCTGACGATTTTGGTCCCCGCCCCGCCACGCAACACATTTTACATGCCCCCTGCCAAAAACCAGCTTGGCAGGGAGCTGCAAAACCCAGCCCATCAAATGATGCAGCACGGTCGAAGGGCTGAATGGCCTATTCCTGCCCCTATGTCCTATGTTTCCTCTGCTCAGATGAAGAGAATAAACAGACATGTGGGCTGGATTTTCATGTCAGAACGGAGGCAAAACGGCTTTAACATTGGCAGGCAGGACCAGATTCCCACCCCCATTCCTGATTTTAGTCATTTTTACCTGGCACAGGATAAGGGTCTGGGTAGCAACCCTGCATGCAGCACTCTTGACCTTGTGGGGGTGGGTATTTTAGACCCTCTGCAATTTTGATGGAGTCAGGCTGGCTTTTACAGAAGGCATGGTTCACGGCTCCACAGAGGAGTCGAACCATGGGGGTCCCTACCCTGGAGTCAGAAACCAAAAAGGCAATCAGGCATTCGGAAATCCCTTTTGGAAAAAATTACCCTCTTACCTTCTCATAAAGCTGTCAATCAAATACAGTCAGTGAAATTCCTATCAAGGAAATTTTTAATCCACTTCACACCTATTAATCATGCCCAAATAAACACATTGGCATTGAAAAACCACTTCAAACAAAAATCAAGTTATTATAAGGTAATAAAGCTGTCAAAAACAGCTAATACTCCCCTTTGTAACAGTGTAATTAAACTCCTGTCAGGCTGAGTCTTCTTGGAGCTCAGCCATGCATTCATAATGAGGCCATCTGGCAACTGTATTGACAGAAGCAGTCTGGGCAGATGGAGGCAACTGTTTTATCAGATGGCTGTCTAGTAGATCTATCCATTTAGCCCAAATTCCCCTACTCCATCCCCATAGCCCTGCAATCTTTTCTTTTCAAGTGTAACTCCCCATAATGCACAAATCAAACCAAGAGTGATTTGGCCATCACCAAGTGGACAGCATAATCTGCTATCACTGCTATTCGGCTGAAGCACTGCTGTAACTTTAAATGCATGGATATTGGACTTAGGGCTACAAGAGTCACAGTTCACTCCACTTAATACACTAACTAACATAGAATTCCATATAGGAAAAGAAAAGCCAGGATGTTTGAAATATGAAATTATATTAACACTTGCCGGAAACACAGTGTAATTGACCAGCATTTTGAGAAAAGGTTATACTCAAATGTTAACCTTTTTCTCTTTCAGATCAATTTTCTCTGCACATCCAACCCTTCTCAGTTGTTATTAAGTTGTACACCCGCTTGGATGTGAGCTACAGCCAGAAATAGCTGTTGGTGATCTTATTGGCTGAACATACCCGTCTCATTGAAATGATATTCTCCTCGCCGCTATCTTAACGAAGCACTAACTCATTTCTTTTAAATGGGTTCAGACCCCAGCTAAAGCAGCAGAGAGATGTGGAAGTAAATCTCTCCCTGCGAAAATGCTTAAGAACCAGCCCTGAATCCATGAAAACATTATTTGTATTCAATAATGTAACTAGCGGGAAGAAATTTCCTTTGTGCACTGGATGACACAAAGCTATAATTGCTGGCACTCAAGTTATAAATGCATTTATAAAGGACAGAGTTTCATGACACTTCTTATAGAGTTGAAATGATCCTCCACAACAGCATGTTCCTCAGCTGAGGGGAAAATAAATTCCAACAACAAACCTCAGGAGTCAGCCTCAACCTGCTTGGTTGAAAGTTTAAATTTAACCAACACTATTTAACTGGAATTCAGTGATGAATGGTATTAGTGCATGCCCCTGGAAATTAACAATCTCTTGGAACAAAAATAGCAATAGGAACTTATATAGCGCCTTTAATATAACGAAAGATCCCAAGACACTTCCCCAAGTGTTGTAAAGCAAAATTAGACACCAAGCCACATAAGGAGATATTGTGTCAGTTGCCCAAAAGCTTGTTCAAAGAGATAAGTTTTAAGCAACACCTTAAAGGAAGAAAGAGAGAGGCAGAGAGGTTTGGGGAGGGAATATCAGGCAGGTGAAGGTACAGCTATCGAGCGGTGGACCAATTAAAATCGGGCTGCTCAAGAGGCCAGAATTTGCAGAGTGCAGATAGCTCAGAGGGGTGTGGGGCTGGAGGGGATTACAGACATAGTGGGGGGGTGAGGCCATGGACAGATTTGAAAAAAAGGATGAGAATTTTAAAATCAAACATATTGCTTGACTGGGACCCAATGCACAGGGGTGATAGGTGAGCAGGACTCGGTGCGAGTTAAGAAATGGGCAGCATTATTTTGAATGACCTCAAGATTACAGAGGGCAGAATGTGCGGGACCAGCCAGGAATGGTTTGGAATAGCTAAGTCTAGAACATGACACTGAGAAAGGCTGGGCCCACTTTATCTAAAGCTAAGTCTACGCCATCAAACAGTGAGCCTTTAGAATTCGGCAAAAGGGAAATTTGGAGCTTACAAATGGTAAAAACAGTGTCCTCAGAACTCAAACAACAGTGCAGAGATGACAAGGATCTACGTATGCCCAGCAGAAATTCAACTAAAATAAATTCTGTCATTTTGCATTGGAAGTAAATGAAAAGTGTTTCATCTTGAGAGGGATTTAATCTGATCACATTTGGCTTGAAGTGAGTTCCAGTACGGTATTGTTATTAATTGTACCAGCAAGAATTTAAACTGAGACAGATACCCTTGGTGCAGGAGATTGCTGTAGAGCTATTTTTGCACCTGCCATACTTGCATGTTAATTATTTTATTAATACAAAAGATTTATTAATTAGCATTTGGTTAGCGAATATTTCATTCATGATATCTTATTCCTGATAGGAAGCAGCACAGCATAATGTTAGTTTAAAAGTGACAGTGACAGTGAAGAGGTTAATTTTCCTTATGCAACATATTTATTACATAATAATTCACCATTTACATTTTCCTAATCAGTAAAAGATTCATTACTTGTGCCCCAAATATCTGCAAATATTCAATTAACCACCACGGTTTTCAATGGAAAAAGCCTTAGGTGGGATGTCACCCCCATTGAGCAACCTGCTAATCTCAACCTACCTGAATTTGATCAAACTCGCAGCCCAAAAAACATTAAATGTAATTTATGTTAACTGCATTAAACACATCATCAGTGCTGTGCCCCGCATATTTCTGGCCTAGAGATGTGATTGCACAGGAGAAGGGTACAGGGTGCAAGTGCCGACAATCAGTGTGACAAACATCATATCTCATGTGGAGCATAATCACCAGCATGGATCTGTTGGGCCGAATGGCCTGTTTCTGTGCTCTAAATGCTTTAGAATTGTTTGTAAATACAACTGAGTTTCACCACCTGGACACTATGGAGTTAGGGTTAGGCTGTTGCTTCTGTTTTTATTTCAGATTTCCTGCATCTGCAGCATTTTGCCTTTTATACTGTCATCTTTGTTGAGATTTTGCCATAATCGCCTTGACTAAAAGCAATTTGTCTAGTGCTTTACAGCTCCTAATAAAGTCTGATGGTTTTTACCAGCAACTGACTTGCTTCTTTTTAAATTTACAAAGAAATTTGTGGCTGCTTTGATTATTCTCATAGTATAAAATTATACTGTCAAGAAATGATGCCAAAGTAAAATACATGCCTAAAATCTGAACCTATTTAACCGTTGTTGCTGCAGACAAGCTCCCTGTTTGAACATTATTATTTCAGTGCTGCTAAATGCAATCTGCAACAGCCAAAAAAATCAAAAAAGACAACGTGTATTTGAAAGACAGGCTTGCAGTGGCATCGCCGCTTCAATGACCACAGGACATCCCAAAATGTTTCAAAGACAATGAAGTACTTCTTTGGAGCGTAGTCAGGTATTGGCCATTTGCACCCACAAGCAGCAGTGTGGTAATGTCTAAACAATCTGCTCTTGTGGTATTGGTTGAGGGATAAATATTGGTCAGAACAGCAGAAAAAACTCTCCTGCCTTTCATCAAAATGGTGCCATGGGATCATTTACACTCACCTGAGAGGGCACTTTGAGGCCTCAGTTTAACATTTCGCCTGAGAAAAGAGCACTTCTAACAGTGCAGCGCTCCCTCAGTACTGCACTGGGGGTGTTCGCCTCGATTTTTGTGCTCAAGACCAGAAATCAAACTTGAACCCACAACCTTCTTACTCCGAGGCAACAGTGCTACCCACTGAGCCACGGTTAACACCCCATTCATTATGGTAAACATCTCAGTTCCTGGGCAATCAAAGTAGGCTTCCATTACTCCATAACCCAATTTTAATTTGCTCACAGCGATGGCAAGTTAACGTCACAGATGTCAAAATGCTGGAACAGTTTCTGAATTATTGCTTCATGCTATCATTGAAATATGGTCATGCCTTTTGTGTAGTTCTAACCTCTTGTAAACCGATTTGTTTTCAGACTCATTCTAAAAGCAGATCCAAAGTCAGGAAACAAACACCTATTTCATCTAAACAGAAATCATTTCCTGAATCACTTCACCAATAACTGCTGAAACTTTGGGCCTGACGGTGATACTGAGGTCAAGTCATAGATGAATCCCACAATATTCAGCAGCCAAATGGTTCTGAATGCTGTACGGTGAAAATGTGATGACATTTTGCAAATAAATCGATTACATGCAACATGGAGCCAAAAATTCTATTTAATCCAATGTTGTATGCAAAATACAAATTAGATGATTGCTACAAATCTCTTTGTTAATGGAAAGCCACAAAAGGCTTAGTACAGAGAGGAGGGAGGTTTTGAAACATCAACAAGTTTATCTGTACTTATCCTTCGAAGTTGGCAAGAGCACGCTGCTACATTTCAATATCATCAGCAGTTTTGCAGATCAGGCGTTCAATGAAAATTAATGCCTGCCTCTAACAAGCAACAAAAACATCTTATCACATTCCTGCACCTATTGCAATCACACTCCTTCAACAGGCCAACTTGCTACAGTGCACAAGACCATTGTGGTCCGTTTCCTGGTAACACTGAATTAATTTCACTGGAGTAAAAAGATCTGAGTGATTTTGTTTTATTTATTGATCTCCCTATTTTTCCCTCTTAGCATCACCCAGAAAGGCTGCAGCTATCAGGAAATTTCAAACAACTCTGATACGATGAATTGCTTTGAAGCACAAGAGCTCTTGTGTTGGCCAATGCAGCAGTGAATTTGCAATCCCATAAACAGAGAAGAGGGGAATGACTAGTTAATCTGTCTTTGGATAATTGAGGGAATGTTTATCAAGGCACTGGCTGAAATCTTCATACTTCTTCAAATTATGCCATGCGATTTTTAATATCTCCTTGACGGCACCTTGGTTTAATGCTTTATCTGAAGGACAGTTTACTAATGCAGCATTCCCTCAGGGGACTGAGGGGTTGGTTAGCACAGTTAGCTGGATGGCTAGGCTGTGGTGTAGAATGATGCCAACAGAATGGGTTTAATCCCTGTACTGGCTGTGGTTGCTCATGGAGGCCTGTCTCCTTGCCTTTCCTCACGCTTAATGTGGAGTGGTGCCCCTCGAGTTATACAACCATTTGTCTCCCACCCTCTCTTTATCTCCCACTCTAATGGAGAGATTTGCCTATGGTACCTCATGAACTAACCCTCAGTGGGCAATGGGGCTGTAATCTGGCTGAGCAGATTGCCTCCCTGCTATAGAACCTGCCTGATTTTCATCTGTTGAAATCAGATTGATAGTGAAAATAGCCCACAATGTACCCAAATCAAACAGGACCTTTGTTGCGACCTTGAAGAGAGCATAAAGACAGCTGTTGTCACTTTAAGAGCCACAGTGGTACTGTCCCTCTGGTAGCCACACAACTCATTGACCATTCTCCTGGGTAGATGCAAGCATTGCACACTTTGCTCTGGGGCCGTATCTTGGAAGGTGGTAGCCATCTCGGACTTCCATGGAATTCTGAATTCCGCTTCTCAGCCTCTGCCACTGGTGCCTAATCAATACACTTGAATACCTCCTCTTCCCAGAAACGATGTACCATTTGCTGCGCTTATTTCAACTCCAGGTGAGCACAAGAGGAAGTGAAGCATTAAAGTGAGAAATAAAAGCAGAAAATACTTTGCAAGTCAGGCCGCATGTGTGGAAAGAGAAACAGAAATGTTCCCGCTCCATCAGATCTCTTTCTCTGTCTGCAAGTGCTGCCTGATCTGCTGAGTGTTTCCAACATTTTTTGTTTTTATTTCCAATTTCCAGCGTCGGCAGTATTTTGATTTTGTATTAAAGTAAGAACATACAGAGGTAGTGTCAGTCAAAACCGGTTTTCAACAGGTAGGACTCAGCTGGTCTTAACAAGTTGCTGCAGCAAAAATCATTCCCACTGGAGATTTCTGCTCCAACACCAGTATTCACTAATTGGCCAGATAGCAAGATCCAGATTAATAAACCGCTATGAACAATGTTGATATCATAATCTTCTGTGAAAGATGTATTACTGCTGGACTTCAACCAGGTGTCAATACTACTTAGTCAGAAGGTAAATGAAATAATCTAAGTGATAATCAGGATGAGTGCATTTACAAGGACACAAGAGATAGGAGCAGGAATAGACCATTCAGCCTGTCGAACCTGCTCCACCATTCAACGCAATCATGGCTGACCTTGGGCTTCCACTTTATTTTCCCATCCGCTCCCCATATCCCCTAATTCCCTGAGAGACCAAAACCCTGCCTATCCCGGCCTTAAATTTATTCAATGGAGCATCTACAATCCTCTGGGGCACAGAATTGCAAATATTCACAATCCTTTGAGTGAAGTAACTTCTCATCTCGGACCTCAATGATCGGCCCCTCATCCTGAGACTGTGCCCCCATGTTTTAGATTCCCCGACCCGCAGAAGCAATCCCTCAGCGTTCACCCTATCAAACCCCTTCAGAATCTTGAATGTTTCAACGAGATCGCCTCTCATTCTTCTAAACTCCAGAGAATATAAACCCAATTTACTCAGACTATCATAGGACCAGGGACCAATCTAGTGAACCTTCGCTGTACCGCCTCCAATGCAAGTATATCCTGTCTTAAAACTGCACACAGTACTCCAGATGTGGTCTCACCAAAGCCCTGTACAACTGTGTCATCGCCACAGTTCAATAATCACTCATCTCCACTTTTCACCAGTATCGAACATCAATAGGTGAAACCAAATGGCTGGCAGGTGAGGGCAGCGTTAGCCACTTCTTAAAAGTTCTGCTTTTGCCTTGTCTAGTCAACCAAACAAATTAACTTCCATGGTATTGGGATCTGAAGCTATACTGCACTCTGTGCAAATTCAAACCTATGTGTGCCCTCCTGGGAGCAGAATCAAACCCCCTCATGCCATTGGTGAGCTGAGAGTTAGACTCCCACTTTTACACTGATACACGCCCAACTCATCGACGCAGTCGAACTATGAGGTAGCAGTCTCCTTGGCAATTGTACAGGATAGTAATTGTAGCAATTTAGATGAACAGTTTAGTTGCTGGGGAAGAAAAGAATGAAGTGTTCAATTTTCAGTTTTGGAATTAAAACGTGCAAAGGAAGAGGAAGAAAACACATCAAAAGGCAAGAACCTGGGAGTCACAAGTCAAATCTGAAAACTCCTAAAAGGTTTAATCCCTCTCCGCTGTAAGGATAACCTCTAGCTGAAACTAAATGATTGGGGGAACAGGATGTATATAAAGTATTATTTCCTTCATAAAATAAGAACGAAGTATCTGTGCTGTTACTAGTCAATCACTGAGCTCGTGAGTATAATTAGAGTTGCATGTCTTGCTGGCTCAGTTCCATCAGTACAGCTTGCATAGTTCCGCAAATCATTCAATGTTTGCTAGCCTTCTACAACAGCAAGTGCAAGACGACAGTTTGAAATTCTATGCTTTCATGTGAAAGCTCTGCACAAAAAAGAAATGCAGCAGTACTAATTCAACAATTGGTGCCATTTCACTGGGTGTAGCTATGCAGCACAATTAGATGGCTTTGCTGTCACTCCATCCCTCAGTTAGCCAAACCCACTTAACAAGATCATCCCCATTAACATCACTTAGCAGCAGGATTACCTAATTATCAGAGATGTTGGCTGACTTTCACAAGAGAAATGATTGTCCCTTTATATTGATGTGCAGGGTGCATTTTAAGTCTGTCTTCATTGTTTAAAAGGTGGCTGACCGCACTCTCCCTGAAATTTTCTCACAACTAGTTTTGCAATTTTTATACTGTCAAATTTGCTTTCGCACAAATGTTTGAGTTAAATAATAATCTTGATGCTTTCTTCTAAAAATATGGGTTATGCTAATGAAGCTGGTGCTCCCAGAGCTGTCAGCATTGCTGTCCAAGTATATTAAAATGTATCAAGCCTACACAACCTACCATTATAGTTATTTCTGTCACACTATTTGATCACATTCACCTAATATGTTTTAATCTTTAAGAGATTGCTGCAATATTACTACTAATGGTTCATGATTATAGCATTAACCGTTTCAACACACCAGTGGGATAATAGGGAGTGACCGACTGAATCAAACCTGGACAAAAAAATGTAGGAATTTCAAGAAAACCAAACCCTAGTCCACATTAGTTTGCGTAGGAGGGACAGGTGATGCATTGTGTGTGGAGTGGAGAATTTTTGCTTCCTGCATCAGGAGGAGGTGACATTTTGGTATTGTCACTGAGCTGGTAATGCTCTGGGGACCAGGGTTTGAATCCCACCATGGTAGATGGTGGAATTTGAATTTTGAAAAAACAGAATTAGAAGTCTGATGATGACCATGAAACCATTGCCAATTGTACTAAAAATCCATCTGGTTCACTAATGTCCTTTAGGGAAGGAAATCTTGCCTGGTCTGGTCTACATGTGACTCCAGACCCACCCACAGCAACGTGGCTGACTCTCAAATGCCCTTTGAACAAAGGCACTTAAGGATGGGGCAATAAATGCTGGCCCAGCCAGCAACACCCATAACCCATGAACAAATTTAAAAAACGATCACAGTTCAATAATCACTCATCTCCACGTTTTACCAGTTTCGAACATCAATAAGTGACCGCTTCTTAAAGTTCTGCTTTTGCCTTGTCTCAGTCACCCAAACAAATTAACTTCCATGGTATGGGAATCTGAAGTTATACTGCACTCGATGCAAATTCAAACCTATGTGTGTCCTCCTGGGAGGGGAATCAAACCTGTCATGCCATTGGTGAGCTGAGAGTTACACTCCCACTTTTACACTGATACACGCCCAACTCAGCAATGCAGATGAACTACGAGATATCAGTCTCCTTGGCAGCTATCTGCAAGTTCCCTCATGATCCAGGGGAGATACTTGTCTGTCACTTTCAGGTTGTGTTTTGAAAGTGCATTGTTTAGGGTTAGTGAAGAGGCTGTTTGTGTTAAAAGGTGAATTGTCCAATTTTGGAGCCCAATTTTCCTCAAGTTAAGTTTGTGAGATTTCTATCTCATTGAAAAAGAATGGAATAACCAAAGGCACTAAGTTTATGCACTTCCACCAAAGTGAGGAGAGCAACAGGTTACAACCCTGAAACAGGGCAGAATATTAAATGAATCATATAAAGCAGAGATGGTCACTAGAGATGAATGACATTTGATAGTGCTGTAGCAGGTGTCTCACTTATTCAACAATCCTTTCACTTTTTACAACAGGAACAGAAAGAGAAAGCTTCTCAGTGCTACTTGCTCCAACAAACCGACATTGAACTGGCAACAATAACGAAATCAAAGGTTCTTTATCTGAATGCACAAAGCCTAGCTACAATAAGATGGATGACCATGTGGCACAAATAGAGGCAAATGATCTAGATCTAATCACTATTACAGAAACATGGTTACAAGGTGATCAATGTTGGGAAATAAATATTCCGGGATACACAATATTTCAGAAAAACAGACAGAATGGCAAAGGAGGAGGGGTAGCCCTGATAGTAAAGGATGACAAAGAGTGAGAAAGGATCTAGCCTCAGTAGATCATGAAGTGGAATCAGTATCAGAGGTAATAGCAATAGCAAGAGTCAGAAAACACTGGTGAGAGTAGTTTATAGGCCCCCGTTATACCTTTGGGCAGAGCATTAAACAAGAAATTATTGGCGCTTGTGACAAAGGAAATGTAATAATTGTGGGGCACTTTAATCTTCAAATAGACTGGGATAATCAAATTGGAAAGAGTGATCTAGAAGATTAGTTTGTAGAATGTTTGTGTGACAGTTTCTTGGAGCAATACATTGTGGAACCGACTAGGGGTAAAGCTATATTAGATCCAGTTTGTGTAATGAAGCAGAGTTAATTAGTAATGTCATAATAAAAGATTCACTGGGAAATAGTGATCAACTGGGAATGGGGCAATAAATGCTGGCCCAGAATGAATGGCAGGTTATGGATGGAAAGGGTTAATCAGACTATATTGAAGTCTGCTAATGTTAGACTGCTATTGATGTCTCTTGTGTCTCAGTAAGTGACACTATTACCATTGAGCCAGAAGGTTGTGGGTTTAAGTTACACTCCAAGACTTGAGCACAAAGATCAAAGGGAACGCTCCAGTGCAATACTGAGGGAGTGCTGCACTGTCAAAGATGCTGTCTTTTGCACGAGATGTTTAGTCAAGGCCATGTCTGTCCTCTAGGGTGGCTGTAAGAGATTCCATGGCACCATTTAAAAGAAGGACAGGGGAGTTATCCTCAGTGTCCTGGGCCAATATTTATCCCTCAACCAAAAACAGATTATCTGGTCATTATCACATTCCTGATGTAATTGGCTACACTGCAATGTTGATGACACTTCACAAGTATCTAACTGGATGTAAATCACTTTGAGAAGTCCCGTGGTCATAAAAGGTGCTTTATAAATGGAAGTTGTTGTTTCTTTGTAGGAATGTTAACATTTAGCGTCTACCTGTTAAGCAGGGATATTTAAATCAATTTAAAGTTCCACAGGGCTGACAATATAGGGTGATCATCTTCAACACAAAGCAATGAGACTGAATACAAAATGTGCCATTGCATACTGGCCCATAATTATCTGAGAACTTTAATCATTTGAAAACAGTGTGGGAAATATTCAGACCTGCAAAGTAAAACCTCTGGACATTTCTCATCTTTTGTAATGGTGTGAATGATACAGAAACAAAGACAGACTTCTTATTAAAGATTTTACCTGGTAGGATTACAATTCTACAGAGCAAGAATGAACCTATTGATAAGTTAACAAAGTAAAGGAGTTATATTTGTTAGCCCAGCAGAGAAAGAACTTGATAAGTAAGGAATGCTGAAGTTATTAAAACTGGAAAAAGTTATCAACTTGAACCGTGAACTTGGTTTCTCTCTCTATAGATACTGCCTGGCCTGCTGAGTATTTCTATTATCTGTCTTTATTTCAGATTCCCAGCATCTATTTTTTGCTTTTGTCTTCTGATTTGGAGATTCCAATTTTAACATCTATTTAATTCTGAATTGCAGAGTTGTGCAAATAGGAATATAGGACTTAAGAGTAGGAGTAAGCCACTTGGCCCTTCGATCCTGACTGGATGCTTGTATTAAAAACAGAAAAACTCAGCAGGTCTGGCAGCATCTGTGAAGGGAGAAACAGAGTTAACATTTCAAGTTCGTATGACTCTTCTTCAGAGCCATGAGTTTTTCCAGCATTTTCTGTTCTTATTTGATTTTATTTATTTCAGATCTCCAGCATCCATAGCATTTTGGAAGTTTGTAATGAGTATTTGGATTTGCAAAGGTTTAACATTCCCAGTTCAGAACCATTTGAATCCTCAATCACCCAGTACCAGCTGTGTGTTTGAGGTTCAATCTTTTAAGAGTGTGTTTAAAAAGTCCTATTGCAGGTAGCATATGCTTAATAAACATGTGACTCCTGAGATTGATGTTCACAAGCCTTATAGGAAACTTACGCTAGCAGTTGAGTGTCACACATGTGAAAGATGACACATGGACTAAGGAGCGTTACCATGCCAATCCAAGGTTCCAATATTCACTCACTAGGCAGCACAGGGAATCCATGCCTTGCACTTAATGCATACGTTGTGATCAATATTCATTGTCAATGTTTGCAGTTTACTGGGAATCAGTACAGGACCCCAATAGTTGGTATTTGAAGAGCTGAGCATGAAAGGTAGGAAAAGATGGCTTGGTCAGTTACTTAGCAGCTCTGCTTTGCCCTTTTACAAATGATGTACTTCTTGGAAGGCATTTAGAGTTAGTGTCTGGCTCATCAGTCTGCTCACTGCACTGCTGGTACCACTAATACTGCTTAATTTTCCAACCTTTTTCTCCGCCATTTAGTCTTCTTTTCACAGTAAGGTTCCAGAGCGTGTGCCAGGCGCCAGTTATTCTGGAAGTCCTGTGGGATGGAGTCATTACATCGCAGGGTCCAATCAGTCCAAGATATGTGAAGCAAAGTTTGAAAGTTCTCAATGGTAATTCTGGTAATCCTGATAACGCAATTGGCTCTTCTGTGGTGAGTATATACCTCTTGTACCTATTAGTCTAGTGGAGTATGTAATGTTAAGGTGCTGATGAACCTGTGTGATAACTTGTAGCCCTGTGAAGGGGAAGGTCCATTATATCATTGCAGAGGTGTGTCCATCCCATCCCTACACAGACTCCTCGGTGAGTAGACTATTCTAAAAAGCTGTTAAAAGCAAGAATCAAAACAGATACATGACATTGATTAAGCCCAGTGAAATTAATTCATAAATAGTTGAATATTGTCCAATTCTTGCCGCCCAAACCTTGATTTAAAAAAAATTTATAATATATTGACAAACGTCTTTGTGCAAATTTCTACACTACATGTGACAGCAGTAAAAGCAAATGTTTGTTCTTTCTTAAGCGTCTTTGTTGTAATTGATTGTTTTAATAATCTGGTGATTTATGGTAGAGCGTTATTAATATCCATTGGTGCAGTATGTGTCTACAGTTGGTGTTGGCACTGTCACTTTTCAGGGTGTGGGTGTGGGGCGGGGTGGGGTGGGGTTGGGGTTGGGATGGGTTAATCTGATAGCCTGCGTCTAATTTCCTGGTACTGTTCTGTGAGTAACTCTTGTCATTGATTGTGTTTCTTTCATCACTTTTTCAATTTTAATCTGTTCCTGCTTTTCTTGTAGTCATTGACTAGGGGAGATATTGGTAATGTCACTGGACTAGTAACCCAGAGGCCCAGACTAATGCTCTGGGGAGATGGGTTCAAATCGGTTGGAATTTAAATTCGAATAAGTTAAATTAAATTGATGAAATCTGTAATGGAAAGCTACTCTCAGTGATGGTGACCATGAAACTATCACTGATTGTTCTAAAAACCCATCTGGTTCACTAATGTCCTTTAGGGAAGGAAATCTATCATCCTTACCTGGTCTGGCCTACATGTGACTCCAGACCCCCAGCAATGTGAGTGACTCTTAACTGCCCTCTGCAATGGCCTAGCAAGTCACACAGTTCAAGGGCAATTAGGGATGGGCAACAAATGTTGCCCTTGCCCAGGAAGCCCACATCCCATGAAAGAATAGATTTGGAAAGGTGTTAAGGCCATTATGTGTGTGTGAACCCTGACAGTAAGGGTCAACAGAATCTTTTACCACAGCTGAACTCAATCCTACCCTACATCAATCACACAGGGGACTTCGAGAGATCATTCGATAGTGAATAACCTGGTGGAAAAAATGTGTAATTTCTGCCTCCCTAACACAAGGGCAGCTACACTCTGTTTCACCATGCCAGGCAAAATCAGTCAACACACCATTATTAATCCTTGGACATTTCTAGCTTGTACAGTTCATAAAAACCATAAGAATAGGAGAAGGAGAGGGTGCCCCGCCATTCAAGAAGATCATGATTGATCTTCAACCTCCACATTCTCGTCCTATCCCTGAATCCCCTGATTGCCTTCAGCTCCACAATGGAGAAAGGCAATGTGCCATTATGGAAATTTGCAGTGGAACAAAGTCACCGCAATTTTCTTAGTTGGAGAGAGGTGAGGCATCATTGTCCCTAAAGCCAAAATGCTGAAAGAAAGTGTTGACACTCCAATAGAAAAACCTCTCTCGTGTGAAGGAGAAAGAAGCACCAGACGAAAGTTTGCATTACAGGTCAAATATTCACCTCAGAGCTGGGGGACCTGTATTTTGGGAAATCTGAAGATGAGTCAAAATCCAGAATCAAAATTTTATTAAATGCTCACTCCTTAAGCATAAGTACTCATCATACTGAGAAAAAAAATCACTGTACTGTGTAATATCTCAATAATCTCCCTTCACTCCTACCACTTGTGCAGTTTTATCTATCAATGTCTATACATTGTACATATAGGCTGGTGCTGAGTTTGTTAAGCAGTACACAGAAAACCATTCCTCTGTAACTGATCAGCTTGACAGATAATAATGTTCTTTAAATTACACACTTGTTTACTTTTCTCCCATCCTCCTGAAACCATTTCAGCTAGAAAGTTACATAATACCGAGATGATGCCACTCCCTGACTGACCAAGTGAAGTGCTTTGAAACCCAGCTAAGAGCACCTGAATATGCTTGAAGATGCTATGGAAGGACAGCTGTACAAGGTAGAACAGATAATGGTATGCAAGCTGCCTCCCACACTTACAACAGGCAGAAGTATTGGTGCCAAAGAAAATTACACCATCTAAAAAAACAACAAATCTCACAGCAAAATAGGATGGGCATGTGTCTTAATCAGCTCACGGTCTCAATTCCGTATGCAGCTTTGGCAGTGATCCAGTCCCATAAATAAATACAATTGTTATTTAAAAATGTTGTTTTGGGACTTTTCTGCTAGTTCATGACCTATGCTAAGTCATAAAGTGCAAAGCCAACGTTATTATTGCATCAGTGTGATTTATTTTCATTTGTGTCTGCACTTTTATAAATGTACATGTCCCTTTAGCCCCCCCGTATGGATTTGAAAGAATTAGGCAGCAACTCTGAATAAAAGGGAAGGTTTCTGACAATTCAATCTGTCTCTTCCCTCTTTATCCACAACAATCTTGACTGGCTCTCCGCTAAAGATCATGTTAAAAATGTTACCTTCCTAAAATATTTAAAAGTTATATCTTTTTGGCTCTGTATTACTTATTAACTAGCAGTCCCTCCAAAGAGAAGTCCTAGGATTATTACTAGAATGAAATGAAATGGGTTTAGAACAGCCTTGCTTACATAAAGGGAATGCTGACTCCAAGTTTTGGCTAAAGTCCACTTTAAATAGGGTTAAACAGTTAAAACCGAGTGCTGTAAGTGACAAAAGTTAAAGCGATAGGACAACAAATGGATCGCTATGGAAATGGAGGAAGCTTCCATAAACTTCCAGCTTTCATACACATTAGAAGGCCCCTGAAGAGAAGCCTGAACACCAGCCAAAACATCATTATCCTGGCTTGCTAAAGCCAACTTTTCAGACTGTACATAGGTTGTGCCAGAAATGTCTGGGTGTGACTAATACAACTGCAGAAAACAAGTTGATGCCTCTGAGGCAGTGTTTGAATAAACAGAACACAGATATGTGCACATTACAGTCATTTTTTTGCAATTGATGTTTCAACAGCTTTTGTACCCCTTGACCATATTTTCTTGGGAGGCCTGCCTGTGAATTATTTTTCATTTACCATTCTCACCGTGAAACTTTCCCCATGCAGACTGGACAGACAATTCTTCCCAGGGTAGAAACTATGTGCTGGAAAACAGAGTTTCTAAGTGGCATCTCTGTTTCCTGACTGCAAGGGGCTTTAGGTGCAGAAACAGACCATTCACCCCAATTGGTCCATGCCAATATTTATGCTCCACATGAACCTCCTGCCACATTCTTCATCTCACCCCACAACCATATCCTTCTATTCCTTTCTTCCCTCCATGTGTTTGTCTAGCTTCTTCTTAAATGTATTCACCTCAAGTTCCACATTCTCACCAATCTCTTGGGTAAAGAGCTCTTTTAGTAAAAAAACTCTCACCCATTTCTAAGCTGTACCCCTATATCTCAAGGACTGAAAATATGTGGAAATCAATTTCATATATCGGATTTTAGAGTAGCTAGTCAGCAACATACCATCACAAACAACACAGAATGGGTAGTATGCAAATACCTAGTTCATAAATAATATGTTTTAGAATATTGCTTTTACCTTCGCAAATTAAAGTTTTAATTAGAAAAATGGGGGCATCTGATTGAGAAAATGAAAAGCAGTCCTGAAGTAAATGCAATTCAAACAAGCTTGGGGTTAATTACATTAAAAGCTAACCTGTGATTGTCTTACAAGGTTATAGTTGTTAATGAAAAAACTTGAACAATAAACGATCCATCTCTAAGCTTGTAGTGGAGACAGGGAGTTGGAGGGAAGCAATTTCATTCATTAGAAATATATACTAACCCTCTGATTTTACTCTATCTCATGTTTGCTGTGGGGCTATTAATACAGGATCGGATCACTCCAAACGGAGGGTTTGGGGAAAATACGCCACCAGTTATAAAGGTGAAATTAAAAATGAAACACCTTTCTGTTTACAAACGTTTGGTGAGAGGAGAAATCAGGGCTATTTAAGTTAAACCCCCCTCCTGTCCATTACAACTGTGTACTGTTTCCTTATTTAAGAAAGGATAGGAACATAGGAACAAAGGACTTAGAAGCAGGAGTAAGCCATTCAGCCCTCTGAGCCTGCTCCACCATTCAATAGATCATGGCTGATTTGGTTGTGGTCTCGACTTCACTTTCCTGTCTGGTCCCCATAACCTCTGATTCCTTTGTCTATCAAAAACCTGTCCAACGCAGCCTTGAATAAATTCAACGGCCCAGTCTCTACTGCTTTCTGGGCAAGAGAATTCCACATACTAATGGCCCTTTGAGAGAAAAAATTCTCTTCATTTCCATCTTAAACAGTAATCCTCTTAGTCTTAAACCATGTCCCCTAGTTATAGTCTCTCCCACAAGTGGAAACATCCTCCCTCTATCTACCCTATTAAGTCCTCTCAGGCTCTTATATTTGTCATTAAGGTCACTTCTCATTCTTCCAAACTCCAATGGGTATAGGCCCAACCTATCCAACCTCATCCCAGGATATAATTGCATTGGAAGCCGTGCAGAGAAGGTTCACCTGGCCGATTCCTGGGATGAATGGGTTGTCTTATGAGGAAAGGTTGGTCAGATTGAGCCTGTATGCATTAGAGTTTAGAAAAAAGAGAGGTGAAGCTATGGAAACATATAAGATCCTGAGGGGACTTTTCAGGGTGGATGCTGAAAGGATGTTTTTCCATGTGGGAAAGACTAGAATTAGGGGATACAATTTAAAAATAAGAGTTCCCTATTTAAGATGGGGATGAGAAGAATTTTTTTCTTTCATTGGGTTGTTAGTCGGTGGAATTCTCTTCACCAGACAGTGGTGGAGGCTGGCTCATTGAATATATTTAAGGCTGAGTGAGGTTGATTCCCTTGTCAGTCAAAAATCAAAGCTTATGGTGATAGGCAGGACTGTGGAGGCCAAATGAGATCAACCATGATCTTATAAAATGAGAGACTGGGCTCAAGGGGCCAAATGGCCTACTCTGATTCCAAATGCGTATGTTTGTATGCAGTGTACTCACTTAGGATGGGCATTATTTCAGCTTTGACCAAGTGTCACCTACCTGAAACATGAACACTGTTTCTCTCTCCGCAGGTTCCACGCCTGCTGAGTATTTCCAGCACTTTCTGTTTTCATTTCAGATTTCCGGCATCTGCAGTATTTCAGCCTTGTGTTGTTTTAATCATTGGTCTGACCAAACAGGAGCAAATTTGTTTTAGGCTACCAGATCAAGGCTTATGAAATCAATCATGCTGCCTCTTGGTCATCAGGCATCGTTCTCTTATGATCTGAACAGCCTCGTCACACAGACCACAACACTTGTTTCTTTAATACATTTCTTTTTTGCTTCAGCCACACCAGCAGTTTAGATGTGATTAGCTTTCTTATGGCAGCTCCTTCAATTAGAAATTAACCATTATGATGTTTCATTCGTTTCTTTCTAGTTTACTCTTGACCTCTGCCATTACTACCATTACCGAAAACTAGATACACTGTTGAATCCGTTTTGTGCTGTGTGTCTCCCCCCTCGTTGCATTTTTGAGCCATGTCTCTTGAGAGGAAACTAAAGATTAATTTTGTCTGGGCTGGAAATTCAACACCATCTCCTTCAGTCAGTTTTATTTACTGCTGGGGAATGTCTTAATGTAGAGATGGAGGGTGGGGGGGTGTGGGGTTGGGGTGGGTTTAGAGCTAGCCTTTGCAACTCCTGCTAGTTCAAACCTGAACACTATTAAATGATAGGGCTTAAGGCAAAAATTACTAGCTGATAGTAGCCCAGCTTAACTTCCACCTTAGCCTTGAGGATTAGCAATAGAATTCTCAAAAGCTTGTTATGAAAACAACACTAATATGTTAACTTTAACCCCTCTTCTACAACATAAACCTGCATCTCAGTTTCAACAAAAGTTCCTTCCAAATTCCATAATAGATATACACAATAGAGACGAATGGAATGCAATGTTTACTCATTGCAGTTGAGGCTCTCAAAGCCCCTGATTCTTGGGAAGGAGGTGAAACATCTTACTTAAAGTAAACTCGGCTGTTCCACTCTTTTACACAGATGCAAGCTACAGTTTAAAAGATTGGCTTCATGGTACACATTGCTGCCATAAACTGGCATAGATTTCAGCCAAATCTGACGAATGCTCCCTTCACCCAGATTCAAAAATCTGCCAAAAACATGGGATTAAACATTTTGCTTGATGTATTTGTGCTTGCAATTGGATTTCTGTGCAGTGAGCAGTGACTTGTTCTGTGATACAACTGGAGCCCGTCTGGTTCAATCACGTTCAAAATCTAACCATAATCTGACCTCCAAAGAAAGGCTTTTTCGGTGAAATCATAAAATATGTTTAAGATCCTGAATATTTCTTTTATTTTACTATTTTGATGAATGTAAGTTTTGGAAATTGTCGAGATAAGATTAACCGGACAGTTTGTGATGGAATGATGCTCACTGACCAGAGGTGACTGGGACATCAGGCAAAGCCTCCCAGTATCACAATAAACCCTTAGCCGTCTACAAGTTCGTGCTGCATTAGCACAATTAATGATTATTTTCCTGGTGTAATTCTTGTGCAGCATATTGAAGGGCAATGCACCAGCTGGAAAGCCTTTTACTTTTACCAGAGTTCAGCAACGGAGATTTTAACACAGGCAGTTCCAGATAGGAACATAACTGATAGGAGATCTGTCCATGGACAAGGTTGCAGCAGACGAGATCATTACTCGATTATGCATGAAAAAGAATCAAGTCTTATACATACCACACATCTAGAACGGTGATCAAAGTATTTATGATCCAAGGTTTTCAATCCCCAGTCAATCCTTGCCAGGTTTCACCCAGCTTCTCCAGACTCTCCTTATAACTGAAGTCACTCATTCCTGGGACCATTGTTGTACTTCTCTCTTCACCCTCTCTATGGTCTCGATATTTTTCTTAAAGTGTGGTGAGTTCATCTGAGACCTACCTAATAAGGATTAGCATAGTTTCCCTGCTTTTACACTCTATGTCCCAGTTAGTGAAGCCAAGGATTTATGTGCCTAGTTAACAGCCTTCTCAAATTGTCCTTGCCACCTGAAAGGTTTGTGTACATACACCCCCAGGTCTGTGGTACATATACCTCCAGGTTTGTGTACATACACCCCCAGGTCTGTGGTACATACACCTCTAGGTTTGTGTACATACACCCCCAGGTTTGTGGTACATTCACCCCCAGGTTTGTGGTACATTCACCCCCAGGTTTGTGGTACATTCACCCCCAGGTCTGTGGTACACACACCTCCAGGTTTGTGCACATACACCCTCAGATTTGTATACATACACCCCCACATTTCTCTGTTCCTGCACACCCTTTAAAATTATACCATTTTGTTTATATTACCTCTCCCTATTATTACCACCAAAATGTAGCATTTCACAATTCTGTGTGTTAAATTTCATCGGCTACAGACTGCCTATTTTCTTGAGAAGCCTGTTGCTATGATCTTCACTGCATTCCAAATAAATGTCTTGTGCTCCTCCTTTCCCATCAGCTCCAAAAACCTAACATTATTTCCAAAGTTCAGTATTGAGCAACATGGATGAAGTAAATCACTAAAAACATTTTGTGTTAATAGAAACCTTGCAATCACACAGTTAAAATGACCCCTTATTTAAGGCCTCCGAGACAGAATGATCTTATATTCATGATTTCACCATTGGACAATCAATATCAGCTGATGTCATTATAGCACCTTACAGATAAATATTGTGTGAATAAGATTGAACAATAGATTTTTCTCCCCAAAATCAGAAGCTTTCAACTGTACGCTTGCAATACATTGGTTACTGGATGACCTTCAGTAACTCGAGTTCGCAGGCGGTGAACTTAATTCAAGCCTAAAAAATCTGCAAGGAAAATTGGAGAAACTTCTGACTGTTGAGGAGATTAAATGTAAACAGAAACCTGTTCATTTCTTCGTAGATGATGTATAGATTTTCTTATGTATTAATAGCTCTGGAGTTTCCACTCAGTGCAGTTCTCCTATTATTAGCAAAACCAGTGTGAAAATTTCTGGAATTTAATACACAAATTACATTCAGCACAATACGAGTCTCTGTGATACTTTGCACTAGTTTAAAAAGCGCCCACAAAACTGGACATGCCTCCAGATCAAACTAAACTCTTTGAGAGTTTAAGAACATAAGAAGTAGGAACAGGAGTAGGCCATTCGGCCCCTCGAGCTTGCTCTACCATTCAACTAGATCATGGCTGATCTCCACCTCCCTGCACTCTCCCCATATCCCTTAATTCCCTTAGTGTCCAAAAATCTACCAACCTCTGTCTTGAAGATACTCAATGCCTGATCTCCCCATCTGCTGTTCTCTAGGGTAGAGGATTCCAAAGATTCACAACCCACTGAGTGAAGAAATTTCTCCTCATCTCTGTCCTAAGTAGCTGACCCCTTATCCTGAGACTGTGTCCCCTACCCCACCAAGTCCAAGATTCCCCAGCCAGGGGAAAACATTTTCTCAGCATCTACTCTGTCAAGCTCCTTAAGAAACTTATGTTTCAACTGGACCACCTCTCATTCTTCTAAACGCCAGAGAATATAGGCCTAATCTACTCAATCTCTACTCATAGAAAAAATCTCCTTACCCCAGAGTTTCTTAATTGCACTCATTTGCAGGTCTTCAAGGAGGTTTTGAAACTAAATGGTTTCTTTCTGTTGCAAGGACACTTACAAACACCTTTTAAAAACTTTGGATGTATTTCCTTCAATTTACTATGAAAGTGACTAATTTACCTCAATTTAGCTAGCAAAAGAATCTGTACAATAAAATTATTTCAGTCAACTCCAGTGGGCGGGGGGAGGGAGAATTTTCTCCCTGCCGCCCGCAATCGGTTGCGTGCCACACCAATTGGCTGAGCGCTTCCTGTGCGGGCAGGGGGGAGGAGGGAGAGTCGCATGTGCGCGAAAGAGCGCAGCAATCTCCTTGAAGCAGCTCCGTGCCTCAGGGAGATTATTCTCATTACACAAACTTGAAAAGGATTAAAAAAAATCGCTCAGACAGGTCCCTTCCTGTGACAGTGTCACATGAGCTGGGACATGTCAAAGATTTTTAATAAAAAATTTTATTTGATTTTTAAACCCTTCGCGAAACCTCATCCCGCCCGTGGATGAGGTTTCATGATAAATGCGAAGGCCGTCTGGGCTCTTCGCCTGCCCGACAACCTTAAGGTTGGACGGGCAGTCCAGACAATCAGTTTAATTAAGTTGTTAAACAGCCTTGGGAGGCCTTTGACAGTTCGGCGGAAGCGCAGCCGACGCCGGTGTACACCTGCTGAACTGAAGATCGGAATGACACGTGGTGAAGTCGGGACACACGCCCAACATCACCGCGCGTCACTTTACACATCGGCGAGCGGGGCCCTCTCCTGCACACCGACCGAAGATTCGGACCCAGGTGTTGGGCTGACACCCAAAGTGCTTAGCTTTTGTGATAAACCCGGTTTAAGTTGTAATAATAAAACCGTATCAAGTCAAAACTCTTAAATATATTGAAAAATATCTCTAAAGCATTTTTTGACTACTTTTTAAGGTACCGTCCAATTGTGTTGGTTTGTGGCAGATTTTAGGTTCAGTAAGAGTAAGTGAGTTTGAATGACTAGGCCATCCGCCCTATCAGAGGCCTTCCCTAATGTTGCTCCCCTCCCCCGCCTCTGTACTTGCTTCAAATCTGTTACATCTCTAACTTCTTCCAGTTCTGACAAATATTCATTCTGTTAATCTCTCCGCACAGAGACCTGCCTGAGCCACTGAGTATTTCCAGCAGTCTCTGATTTTATTTCAGGTTTTCAGCTTCTGCAGTATGTTGCTTTTGCTTCACCAAAGTTATCCGGTATTTAATCCTCGCCAAAGACCATTAACAGGAGGCTTTAACTTCTGTCCATAAGGATTTGCAAATTCGATTGATTTTATTTACATGAATACTCAATAACAAAAACAGCTTAGCGACACAATAATTAATTTAGTGCTAAAGTTTGGATGAAATTTTCACAAATTTAGTTAGGATAAAATAATCTATTTAGGATGAGGAAACACACAACAGTCTGTTAAACCTTCGGCAGAAGCTTAACATGAATCCTCAGAAATGAACGAACGATCGAAATGTCGTCGTCAAATTTTGTCTAATTCTGTTCCTGTAAAGCACCTTGGGTCATTTTACTATGTTAAATGCACTATATAAATGCAAGTTTTTGTTGTTGTATCGCAGCAATGATCTTTAAGATTAAAGTTCAGTGTGTTAGTTTTCAGATATACATATGGGAAAATTGCTCCAATGCACCTTGTAAAGCTAAACAACACTCTCTTCCCCAGTGCTCCTGGGCCCGGGTTTTAACCTGAAACTTGCGGTGCTGGGACAATACATGCAAATATTTAATGCCACTTCTGGTGCTCACACAGTCTCTCCCATTGTCACTATCCCGCGATGAGCAGGGTGAAGGTATTAAAAGCCGGATTTTGGCGGAGGTGGAAGGTATTGGGAGGCAGGTTTCTATCTCCCAGGCCATGGGCCTGCCCGCGATGTGAACCGGGGAAGTTCTCTGTTATTTTCGCGGCAGCGAGTGGGTTAACCGGGGTCTGGGCAGGGGTCAGGTGTACCTGCCAATTGGTGGCCGATGTGGGGGGGGGCTGCAGAAACGGCAGGGGGTCAAACTTCCGAGCAGGCCGGGTTTAAACACATATCAGCAGCCATCGCTGTGGTTGCTGTTTCATGACTTTTGGAATTGTTCCTCTCCAATCGCCTCGAATCCTGGGGACCCTGGTGATCGTAGGGTACTGTCCAAACTGCTCTAACCCCCCCTCCCCACACGATGCCAGGAGGGTGCTGACCCTCCATACTGGTAAAGGTCTTAAGGTGGACTCCTCCCCTGGTCTGTGATGGGCCGCTGCAACTTTTCCTTCAAAGACATAGGCCCTTTCAGCTCTGATCAGCCTTCAGACCTTTACCTCCAAAAGCTTTTCTTACCTCACTGACTCACACCCGCCTCGCTCCACGCCTGCCTGTAGCTAGTCTGAGGCAGGATGCCGACCCTCCCCACAATAACTCGAGACAGGTAAACAGTCGGGCATTTAACTAGCCCCTACCAGCCTCAATTGGCCTTAAACTGAGTGTAGGCAAATTTGCAGACTGGCCGTCCCCTGCCCTCACAAAATTTTCCACCGTCCCAGAAGCAGGTGGATGTTGGCACCACTTAATTTTGGTCACCCCCGCCTCTGTTCAAACCCCTCCCTCTTCATGAGAATCGGACTGCATCGCTCATCAACCAATCAATTTTCCCCACCTCACTTGGTCATAATGATTGGATTTCGCTAAACCAATAAGAAACATTCACTTATTTTTCTTCAACCATGTCCATTTAACTCTATCAAGAAAACATGGTTGACAGGGAACCAAGGGGCCAGATTCAGCTGAATAATAATGGACGGTGTGTGACTGACGCTCACCATTATCAATGCACAAACCTGCCAGCCACTCCTGGTGAGGTAGAGATTTCCCCTTGAATTGAAAATTGACACAGGTTCCTCGACAATTTGCACTGCTCTGTCATTAAGTCCTCAACACCCCCCCCTTGAACTTCATGAAGTTAGTACACTTGTGCACTAATTGTCCATTAAATGCAACACAGAGAGTTAAGTCTAATGTTAGTACCCTTTTAACAACATAATTGTTAAAGACTGATAACCAACCTCTCTGGCCCGGAAAGTGAACAATTTGAGGTTCTCATTCCTTCAGGTTGTGAATCATTGTAGGAGATTTTAAACTTTAAGGCTTTCTTTCTGTCTCTTTCTCTCTCTATCTCTCTCTCTCTCACTCTCACTTAATTCAATATTTCTTTCCCTTTATTTCATTTTCTGTACCCGATTTGACATCAATTTCACTCACTCTAATCCAACCTCCTTCTCAGTTCTTTCTCAGTTTAATTTTCAACCATAATTTTCATTGGCTGAGGAGATAGGCTGTTGGTCCCAGCAGTCACTGAGATCCCAGATGCCACTTTGTTTACACTATTCCAATTTCAGCTCAAACTTCCAGAATCCGTGCGAGTAACATCTTTCAGAACCTAAACGTGAATAAACAAACTTTACTAACAGGGCAGGCTGCGCTACGGCAAAATATGGGCCATTAAAATTCGCACAAGTGTGAAAATGTAACATTATAACAGCCTAGTGCTCATTACTAAATAAGGATCAGTTCATTTATATATGTTATTAAATACTGCGATGCTACTAATCATCATTACATCTGCTCCCATTCCTCTTACCAACAATACAAAGGAAAATGAGTGTTCTCCCACTGTTTATTGAAAGAGGAATCTCAGCCCCTTAGTGACCACATATTGAAATATAGAAGGTCCTGAGATCCTGAGGGGCCTCGACAGGGTGGAAGTGGAGAGGATGTTTCTTCTCGTGGGAGAATCCAGAACCAGGGGTCACTGTTTAAAAATAAGGGGTTGCCTATTTAAATAGAGATGAGGAGAATTTTTTTTCTCCCAGAGGGCCGTGAGTCTTTGGAACTCTCTTCCCCAAAAGGCGGTGGAAGCAGAGTCTTTGAGTATTTTTAAAGCAGAGATAGATAGGTTCTTAATTAGCTAATGGGGTGAAAGGTTATTGGGGGTAGGCGGGAATGTGGAGTTGAGCTCACAATCAGGTCAGCCATGATCTTATTGAATGGCGGAGCAGGATCAGAGGGGCCGAGTGGCCTACTCCTGCTCCTAATTTGTACGTTTGTGTGACCACTAACTACAGCCCAGCACAACAAAATAATAATGGCACCACAGCAGAAGATGCAAAAATCATCCAGCTGAACTCCAACGTCAAATCCAGAACTGACTGTTTATAGCAGAAAGCATGAGAAACGTCTGGGAATGCACTCAAGGCTATAACACACTCCTCTCAGCCATCTGTTATTCTCCATGTTAAATTTCCTGTTGTTCAAACATATTAAGAAAATTTTTCATCTTCAAATTGTTTCCCTTTTGTGAAATGCTGAGGAGTAAATTGAACAAACCCACATTAACTGAGAGTCATTAGAGTCATTTTTTCAATGAATTTCACGCTGAATTATGCTTTGAGACTTCAGAAAGTAGAGTCAAAAACACCATAAACATATTTGTTGCTAATGTGCATCCAGGCACTGTGCTGTTGTTTCTGTACAATATCAGCGAGGACTCAGTGGGTAGCACCCGCCTCCAAGTCAGGAGGTTGTGTGTTCGAACCCCACTCCAAAGGCTGAGTGCATTATCCAGGCTGACGCTTCCAGTACAGTACTGAGGGAGTGCAGCACTGTCAGAGGTGCTGTTTTTTGGATGAGCTGTTAATCTAAAACCCAGTCAGTCCTCCCAGGTGAATGTACAAGACCCCATGGCAAGAGAGTTATTCCGGGCCAATATTTATCCCTCAATGAGCATCATTAATAACAGATTATGTGGTCACCACCTCATTTCTGGGATCTTGCTGTGCACAAATTGGCTGCCGCGTTTCCGACATCACAACAGTGACGACATATTAAGATTACTTAATTGGCTGTACAGCTCTTTGGGTGTCCTGAGGTCATGAAAGGTGCTATAGAAATGCAAGTCTTTCTCTTTCTATGAATGCCAAATGGGGGCTTGTGACAGGTCAATATTTGTAGGAATTGGTGATCAGCCCATACGCTTGAACATATAAATGGCGCCGTCTGGGATGACTGGGAAACCTCCTTGCCCGGTGATGCTACTGTGCCACCTGAGTTCTGAACACAACACAAAATGTCAACTCACTATAATGAGTGGCTCACAGCCAAGTTGGTAAGAGCCCACATCCACACACAGCATGTCTTACCCACCAGCTTCCTTCAGTGCCCTTGTCTAAACTCAGGATATCACCACTTTGGCGTTGTCAAAGTCCACTTTAAACGATGACTCCAGTATCATGAGAGCGGTGAGGGGGGGGGGGGGGGTTGGAGTGGGTCGGAGGGGTAGGTGGGGGGATGGGTGGTGGCGAGGGAGTGGGACTAAGTGGAGAGCTCTATCGAAGAGCCTGCGGAGGCACAATGGGCCGAATGGCCTCCTCCTGTACTGTATGAATCTACGGCCAGGGTTTTCAGCTTGGCATGTGGGCGAGCGTCCTGAGGACATCGCGCACTTACACAATATTTCACTCGGCGGGCAAGGGCGAGAGTTGGCAGCGCTCCTGCAGGGAATTAAGAGGCCTATTAAGGCCCATAGGCATCTAATTAAGTAGAATTTGTAGCTGCCCATCCCACCTTCCGGTCAGCAGGTGGGCGGGTGAATAGGCCTGGAGGCCTTGGCATTTTTTTGTGAAATCTGATCCACGGGCAGATGTGACTAAAAAAAAAATGTAAAAACTTTAAACTCAAATCCTAACAAGTTCCTCGTCATGTGACTGAGTCACATGGGGGGGGACGTGTTATATTATTGGTGAAATCTCCCCCTTTTCTCATGTTAAAATTCTTCGGCTCCGAGGCAGCATCTCTGTTGGTCTTCGGGGAGCGTTCCCTGAGCGCACCCCCACCCCCCTCCCCAGCGCATGCGCACACTTCGGCGCTCGTGCTCCTCCCCCCCCTCCACCACTGCCCCCAGCAGCGCTGACGCACACCCGTTAATTGGCCAGCCCAACGGTTAAGGCCTGACCACAGACCGTTTCCCGGCTGCTCTCGGACCCAACACCCCTGACGAGGGGAAAACCCTGCCCTGTGTGTGTGATTCTGATCTATAACCTGAACGCTGTTTTCATTTCCGATATCAGCTTTGGCCCAGGCAGTCGGCAGCAGTGCGCATTGTCATAATCGATAAGAAATCAAAGGTGCGTGATTCAGACTGCTCTGGGCTGAGCTAAAAGAGAACAGCAAACAGCTCAAACTCAAACAGCTGTCTGATTAACCGAGATCAGAGTCTGAAACCAAAGGGACCTTTGCAATCAACTGCAAAAAAGCAGCAACAACCAACAACCATTTGTATTTATTTGGTGTCTTTAATACAGTCAAAAGTCCCGAAGGTGCTTCCCAAGAGCGTTAGGAAACAAAATTTGACACTGAGTCAAATAGATGCTGGAATAGGTTATCAAAAGCTTGGTAGGCTTTAAGAAGCGTCTTAAAGGAGAAGAGAGAGGAAGAGAGGGTTAGGAAGGGAATTCCAGAGCCCAGGGACCAGGCAGCTGAAGGCACGGCCGCCAATGGTGGAGCGATTAAAATCGTTCAATATGCAAGAGGCCAGAGTTAGTGAAGCACAGGGAAGGTTACAGAGACAGGGCTAATAAGCTAACACCACTTCATGATATCAAAGATGGAAAAAGTGTTACTTATGAAGCAGCATCCCAGAGTGCAAAAGTCAATTTGGATTGAGATGTGTTCATTTGTTTTATCTCACCTACAACACTCTGTAATCTGTCGTCAGCTAAAGCTTTCTGGAGCAATGGCACCCTCTCCTGGCCGAACAGAGAACCATCTTATCACACTGACTGCTCAGGGTGGTGTCCATAGCCTTGTCAGCTCACACTTCCCAAACAGTCAGTGAACATCCAAAGAATATGTGACAAGAAGTTGAAATTGAGATACTGCAGTCAAATAACTGCACTGATCACAGAATCCTACATCCTGGCAGAATCCACCATTTCTCATTAATTCAACAGCATATTGTTTCTGCGTAAACCTGCAGCAACTGGTAATACAGTCACTTATTCTCTGCTAAATAAAGCCTGTCACACATCAAGGATGCATTACCCGCGAACATTAAAGCAGCATATATTTATTCTAAACAGATGCCAAGCAAAGCTCTCTCTATTTATGACCTCATTTGAACCCTGTAGTTTACTACCTGGTAATCATTCCCAGCCATTCACTGTTCTTCATTTTTTTTCAGGATCCCCAATTGCCCTTCACATTTCTCCCTTAAAAGCAAAACAAATTATGTCTGCTTTGCAGTTTATTGCAATCACACTTCGCACCCTCCCACACTTGTCTTGTGATTGGTTGACAGGGATCCTCTGCATAAACTCCCGCCAGCAACATCTTACATTCACATAGCGTCTTCAATATAGTAAAACGTTCCCAAAGACAAGAGCTATTATCAATCGACATTTGATAGCAAGCAACATAAGGAGGTACAGCAGGTGATCAAAGGCTTGGCCAAAGAGGTGGGTTTTGAGGAGCATCTTAAGGAAGGGTGAGAGGCCAAGAAGGTTGAGGGAAGGAATTCCAGGCAGCTGTGGGTGTAGATGTCAATGGTGGAGTGATTAAAATCAAGGGAAATGAATGAGGCCAGAATTCACGCAGCACAGAGATCTCGGAGGGGTCTGGGTCTGGAGAGGATGATGGAGATAGAGAGGGGTGAGGAGGGATTTGAAAACAAGGATGAGAATTTTAAAAATCAAGTGACCGAGTTAGAAGCTGATGAGCAAGGACAGACAGACTTGGACGTTGCTGAAAACTGTGATCGAGACCAATGAGCTTCACTAGTTGGGATATTAAGCTTCACTCTCTTGAAGATATTCAGAATCTCAAACAAAATTGGTTTGGGCAGAATTTTTGGGAATAAAATAGTGCCCAGTTTTTAAATTGTTCAATCTTAATGTTCGTTTCCCCTCAAGGTCATTTCTCATAGGCTGTGCAGATGAGTTAGTTCTCGAATGACTGCTAAAGATTCCTGTAAATAATCTCTGTTTGACATATGTGAGTGCTTGATGTCCAGTCTGTAAAGGGTTAACTCTAATGATAGCTGCTCTTATTTTTAAGTCACTTGGGTGCAATCTTAACTTTGGCCGCAGAGTGTAAGACAGGCTAAAGTGAATTGCCCACCTGTTTTATTCCCTGCCCCGTCTTAATGGAAAATACAACTTGAAGCAGCATGAGCAGCAGCTGATTCAGCGCTGACAATTCTACTTCCCCCCGATAGAAATTCCCTTGCGACAAACACCTACCATCCTCTCGGAACCTCCCCCACCCATCAGGCACATCGGGGGCAGGGTTTTCGTGCTGTCGGGTGGGCACAGCGGGTGAGGCTGGCATCAGCCAGGAAAGGGTCCCGCTGCCTGCGATCAGCCCCCGACTGTGATTTCACGCTGGCTGGCTGGCCAATTGAGAGGCTCAGCTGCTGGGGTGGGTGAGGGGGTGGGGTCAGGAGGAGAGCAGGCGCAAAAGTGGGAGGGGGGAGCACTGAAAAGCTCCCTGAAGGCAGGGGGCTTCCTCAGGGAGCTGAAGAATTTTAAAATCAAAAACGTGCAAAAAAAAAAACAGGTCCCCGCATAGGATTCACCCACACGAACAAGGACATAGTAAAAATGCTGTCAAAACGTTTCTGATTTTTTAAAATTAATGTCGGGATCCTCATCCCGCCCTCGGGTGAGGTTTCCTCAAAAATCCAAAGGCCGCCTGGCCAACTTGCCTGCCCGCCAAGCCACTAACGTCGGACGAGCAGTGGAAACTTTAATTCATTGATTAACGGTCTTAACGGGGCCTCCGGGTCGTCAGTGGGCTGGACGCTGGCTCTTGGAGCGAGCCCGCGGAAATGTCACGATGCGCAATGACTTCTGGACACTCGCCCGGCGGCAGCGCGCGCTATTTTACACCCGACCGGGCAGGGCGCGTGCCCATCCAGGGGACGTTTAGATCCTGCCCTGGGAATCTCATCCCCGTGACTTGGAAAGGTCCACCCAACAGCAACATTGAGCCCATTAAACCGCTCCAGCCTTGGGTTGGCTTAATTCAGTCCCAATGAATGTGAAGTCCTCAATATTGTAAAGGGCCATAATGTCCATGATGCACTCACTTCTCTTGAACCAGCCACCATGAAGGCTTAGTGGAGGGCTGAAAATGCAGTTTTGATGCAGGAAAGCATTTCTTTTTGAGCTTCGCTGGGGTAGCACACAGGAATCCCTCTTCCACTGTACTTAACCCTTTAGTTCCCAATAAAGGAAGACTTGCATTTTTATATCATCTTTCATAACCTCAGAGTGTCATAAAGCGCTTTACAGCCAATGAAGTACTTTTGAAGTGTAGTCACTGTTGTAACGTCGGAAATCTGGCAGCCAATTTGCGCACAGCAAGCTCCCACAAACAGCAATACTGACCAGATCACCTGTTTTTATGATGTTGACTGAGGGATAAATATTCCCGGGGATAACTCTACTGACCTCCTTTGAAGCAGCGCCAGGGGGTCTTTTATATCCATCTGAGAGAGCTGACGGTGCCTTGGTTTAAGGTCTCAGTCCAAAGACGGCACCTCCAACAGTGCAGCACTCCCCCTGCACTGGAGTGCAGGATACCGACATCGGATGCCAAGCTCAGGGTGGCACACGAGCTGCTGTAACCGTACGAGCCAGTGGGAACCTCAAGCACATCACTGATAATTCAGGTTGGATCTGCAACATATTTTTGTGACTAAAATATCTTGTGTTATTTTATGCTATTTTGTGCTATTTATTTTATTTATTTTGTGCTATTTTGCGTCCTGGAGTCAGGAAAGTTTCAAATTCTATCGTCCTTCAAGCGTCGAATCCTGGGCAACGAGACCCTGCGTTTCCAAATCTGCCACCTTCAACAATTGTGAACAGAAACCTCCAGGTTCCTCTGCTCCTGCAGCCCCTTTAGAATTGGATCCTTTATTTTGTACTGCAATTCCTCATTTCCTACCAAAATGTATCATTTCACACTTCTCTAAATTAAATTTCAACAGCCATGTGTCTGCCCATTCCACCAGGCTATGTATTTTTGACAATTCAATGATAGTTCAACAATTTTAGATCATGAACTCTCTCCTCCAACCCCACCTCCTTTCCAAACCCCCCTCCCCACCCCACTCCAACCCCCCACTAATTTATATAGATTTTTCTTTTCCCACCTATTTCCATTATTTTTAAATGTATTTCCATCCATTGTTTTATCTCTACCTTTTAGCCGATTTTGATTCCTTCCCCCCACCCCACCCCCACTAGGGCTATCTGTACCTTGCTTGTCCTGCTTTCTATCCTTAATTAGCACATTCCTTAGATAATATCACCACCTTCAACCCCGCCTTGTCCTTTTGTCTGTGACATCTTTTGGTTATCTCCACCTATCACTGGCCCTCTATCCAGCTCTACCTATCCCACCCTCCCCTTAAACCAGCTTATATTTCACCTCTTTTCTACAAGGGCAGGGGAGGGGGAGGGGGAGGGAAGGGGAGGGGGAGAGAGTAAGGGAGTGGGGAGGGGGAGGGGAGGGGAAGGGGAGGGGGAGAGAGTAGGGGAGTGGGGAGGGGGAGGGGGAGGGGAGTGAGTGAGGGGAGGGGATGGGGAGGGGAGTGGGTGAGGGGAGGGGAGTGGGGAGGGGAGCACGAGAGGGGGGGGAGGGAAGTGGGATGGGGAGGGGGAGGGGAGGGGGAGGGCAGGGGAGGGGAGTGAGGAGGGGAGGGGAGCGGGAGAGGGAGGGGGAGGGGTGGGGGAGGGGAGTGAGGAGGATGAGGGGAGGGGGAGGGAGGAGGGTGAGGGGAGGGGGAGGGGGAGGGTGAGGGGGGGGGGAGAGTGCTCTGTTCACAGGGCAGATGTATAAAGCGACACCTGATGAGGGGAGCCCAGCACATTGTACGTGGCCGACAGCCACTAGCCAACCTGGCCCAGAAACATCGGGCAGGATTTCCCGGTCAGTGGGCAGGCACAAGCGGCGGGGTCCAGGGTCGGCCGGTGAACAGACCGATTGGCTCCTGACCGCGGTTCCACGCTGCCGGCCGGTTAAAGGTGGGCTGAAATGCTCAGCGCCGCCGGGGGTGGGGTGGGGGTGGGGGCGGGAGGAGGGTGGGTGCTGAAGGAAAGTTCCCCGAAGGCAGAGGGCTGCCTCAGGCAGCAGAAGGCCCGAAAAATCGAAAAAAAAGCCTTCAGAAGCTGAAAGGAAGCAGCGCAGCACTACAAATCACCTGAAAACGCCGCCCGCGGACATTTATTGGTATTTAATTCATCACGGTAACCTGGGCCCTGCCCGCAGGCGAGGTTTGAAGAGAGGTGGAAAGTCCCCCCGGACGATTTGCCCTGTCCAACTGTAAGGTTGGATGGGCCGCGAAAAGTTAAAGGAAATTGCACCTTTCATTCCTTTAATTGTCTGCGGCACAGTTCTGGCTTTCGTACATGCCTGCTGACCGAAATATCCCTCGAGGGCGGGATGAGGTCATCGTGCACAGCTGCACGTCCAATCGGGTCTGGAGCTCGCCCGCCTGCCGGCCTTGTGCTTCTGCCCATAGCCTTGGTATTGACGCCAACATTGAGCCTGGATTTTGTGGTAGGGTTGATGGTGAAACTGTCAGCGTTCACCGTCAGTCCTCCTTTCAAACTGACCAGCAACCTCTCGTGTCTGGCCCTGAGGCAGTGAAACAGTGAAACTCAAACTCAGTTATTCTATACTTCCCCGCCCCGAACTCTCCCCCTCACCAACCCCCACCCCCCACCCCCCACAACCCTCCCGCCATGCTCCCCACCACATTACTAACCTGTGGCCTGGGTCACTCTGCAATTCTGGGATTCTGGCGCCTGTCATTCCCATAGCAGCCAGGAGGGGGCGCTACTGAGCACAACGACTGCCGGCCTGGGGAACGTGAGGGGCTTGTGGAGCGGGGGTTGCAGGGAGCTGAGTGCAGCGGAGGGTTGGGGGGGGTGCAAGGGCAGGGGGTTGGTTTTCAGGGGCACCCCCTCCCGCTTCCCGACGCCGAGACCTTCAATCAGGCGCTGAGCGTCTTTGATCGAGGGACTGGAAAGGTGACAAGCCGGCAGGGTCAGGCCCTTAAATGGTCATTAATTAGCCACTTAAGGTCCTCAGTAGGAAGTGGGTGGTGGTGGGGGAGGAAGGTCGACCATGGGCCTTCCCATCCAGAATTTTAATTCGGGCGGAGGCTTGGAAGTGGCAGGATTGCTGTGCCCGCCACCCCACCCAATTAAAAGCCCCTCCTGCCTCCAAGCTTGCCAGCAGTGGGAGCAGGAGGTTCCGCTCTGCCTCACTGTTAAAAAACCTTCGGAAAGATTATACCTTGCCGAATGAGGTCTAACTGGGATTTTGACGGCTGACTAACTTCACAATCACAGCTGGTCACAGTTGCAGGGCCCCAGAAGAAATATTTTATGTTTATGGAATGTAGAATTTTTCACTGCAATCAAAAAATTTCCGCACGTTTTAAAATGACATTTTTTTTTAAACTTTGCTTATGATGTTTCAATTTACAGCCTAATCCCACATATGCGCCCCAATCATTGATCCCGCTCCTGAAAAAATTGATTAAAAGTGATGGATAATCAGTGCTTTTAACTTCCGCTTTGCTGCCTGTGAGAATTCTCCAATCTGATTGGCTGCTTACCTTGCTGGACATCAACACTGTTGCTGCTGGGCACTTGGGGATACTTTTGACTTGGCCACAGATTCGAACTAATGTCAGGAAAGGCGAAATCCATAGCACAGAGACTGCTCGGTTAAAGGAGAACAATTGAAGATTCTCCCGGCTCTCCACATACTAAAAGTCCCTCATCACGTTATAGGCAGATATATACCATTTTAAAATAATAAAGTTTTAGCACCATGTTTTAGGAATGCCCCTGAGAACAGGAAGGGTGCAAAACAATCCCGTGGCATGATCTCTTGCTTTAGGGGTTGTTAATATTCTTTCTTGTTATGTGAAAATTGTTATTATACCGATTCAGGGAACCACTTAACGTTCGACTTCCTTTCATTGTCATTCGTTACTTTGTGCAGCACAGAATGTATGACATGAAGATGATAACAGAAGTAGAAAGGACTCTTGCGCCACTTGATATAAATGCTTTGTCAGTGTCCTTCTCCACACCCTACACTCCCACCAGGACTGAGGAACCAGTTGGAGCCAATTTACTGACATATCAAGTGGCCTTAGCTCCGAATAATTTGGGCTGAAAGTGTGGAGAGCAGAAATGCTATCTGATGCACTGTCGGCCATTCCTCCAATGTAAAATATTAGTTGTATTGTTTAGTCAGCGTTTTGAATTACGACACTGACATAGGAATGCTCCCAACCCCAGGCAGGTGTACACAGGAGGACAATTCAATTATTTAGTGCCAGAGTACCACATCCTATGAGCATCATGAATAATTAACTAAATATATAAATACAGAAACCGCAATGGGATTTTAAGCTCAACCAAGTAACCCAGCAACTTTGTCACTCACTGGTTATCAGGTCAAAGCTGTAACATGAATCCAACTCTCCACTCTTTATTCTTTCATTTTTTCCGGCCACTTGTTTTCTTCTTTACAGTGGAACAGCCAGTTAGCATTAACCCTCCGTGTGCCGACATTAACCCATTACTTACTGACATTAACCCTCCGTGTGCTGACATTAACCCATTATTTACTGACATTAACCCATTACTTACTGACATTAACTCTCCGTGTGCTGATATTAACCCTCCGTGTGCTGACATTAACCCATAACTTACTGACATTAATTCTCCGTGTGCTGACATTAACCCTCCGTGTGCTGACATTAACCTGTTACTTACTGACATTAACCCTCCGTGTGCTGACATTAACCCATTACTTACTGACATTAACTCTCCCTGTGCTGACATTAACCCATTACTTACTGACATTAACCCTCCGTGTGCTGACATTAACCCATTACTTACTGACATTAACTCTCCGTGTGCTGACATTAACCCATTACTTACTGACATTAACCCATTACTTACTGACATTAACCCATTACTTACTGACATTAACCCATTACTTACTGACATTAACCCTCCATGTGCTGACATTAACCCATTACTTACTGACATTAACCGGCCATGTGCTGACATTAACCCATTACTTACTGACATTAACTGATTACTTACTGACATTAACCCTCCGTGTGCTGACATTAACCCATTACTTAATGACATTAACCCTCCGTGTGCTGACATTAACCCATTACTTACTGACATTACTCTCTGTGTGATGACATTACTCTCTGTGAGCTGACATTACTCTCTGTGCACTGACATTAACTCTCTGTGTGCTGACTTGGAGAGTGTGGAATGAGTTGCTGTTGCGTATGCTGCTGTGGAACTTCTTTCAAGCACCACCCCATTTCCTCAATGCAGTAAAAGAAAAAGATCAGAGGGAAACGACGGGGTCTTAAAATTGTATGTTATTATTTACCTAGACCAAAAGGAAAGAAACTTTCTCCAATGCTTTTACTAGCACTAGTAGAAAGACTGCATAAGTAACTTGGGTTGACTAACAGTCTGCAAGTCTCTACTACTCTAATCCACATTCTTCTTTTCAAATCCCACTATGGCCTCGCCCTCTCTATCTCTGTAATCCCCTCCAACCTCCAAAATATTGACACTTCTCCAATTCCAGCGTCTTGAGCATCCCTGACTTACAGCAGTCCACCATTAGCCATCTGGCCTTCAGCTGCCTGGGGCTCTAAGCTCTGGAAATCCCTCCCTCAACCTCTCCTCCTCTCTCTCTCTCTCTGTCTCTCAGCCTTTCAGACACTCCTTAAAACTGTCACTATGTCTAAGGTTTTAGCTGCCTCCCCAGTAATCCATCATCAGGCTCCACTTTTGCCTGATTATTCTCCTGTGAAATGCCTCAGGACTTTACTACTTTAAAGGTGCTATCTAAATGCAAGTATTCATTGAACCTCCCTGCCATTCCGCAGGAAAATGATATGATGACATGGTGTCTGACCAGTAAACCAGGAAGTGGAGAAATTACAGGACACATTCCACCAACCTGTGACAAATATAACAACAATACCCTTTATGGTTTTGTACTCCTGGGACAGGCAGTCAGAAGCACCTAGAGGAGAGTGCAAGAGAAGGAATCTGGGATGGACAGTCAGCAGCATCTAGAGGAGAGTGCAAGAGAAGGAGTCTGGGATGGACAGTCAGCAGCATCTAGAGGAGAGTACGAGAAGAGGACCCTGGGACAGGCAGTCAGCAGCACCTAGAGGAGGCAGTGATAGGAGGACCCTGGGACAGGCAGTCAGCAGCACCTACAGGAGAGTGCAAGAGAAGGACCCTGGGATGGACAGTCAGCAGCATCTAGAGGAGAGTGCGAGTGGAGGACCCTGGGATAGGCAGTCAGCAGCACCTAGAGGAGAGAGTGAGAGGAGGACCCTGAGGGACTATGAACAGCTTGGGGCTAAATTTAAAAGCAGAACCACAAAGGTAATAATCTCTGGATTACTACCTGAGCCACGTGCAAATTAGTGTAGGGTAAGTAAGATTAGAGAGTTAGATGTGTGGCTCAAAGATTGGTGTGGGAGAAATGGGTTCCGATTCATGGGGCACTGGTACCAGTACTGGGGAAGGAGAGAGTTGCTCGATTGGGATGGGCTTCATTTGAATCACGCTGGGTCCAGTGTCCTGGCAAATTGTATAACCAGGGCTGTAAATAGGACTTTAAACTAATTAGTGGGGAGGAGGGTTCAATTGAAGGGAAATTTAAAAATTCAAAAAGAAACCAGAGAGCAGAGGTGCAGGATAGTGAAGAGGCGAACGATAATCAAAGTGTGATGGAAGAGGCAGAAAATATAAGCAAAAGAATGCAGCAGAAATCAGAACCAGAATGAGTAATAATGGTAAAAACTTAAAGCTTAAGGCTCTTTATCTGAATGCACGCAGCATTTGTAACAAGATAAGATGAGTTGACAGCACAAATAGAAATAAAAGAATATGGCTTGCTAGCTATTACAGAGATGTGGTTGCAGGGTGACCAAGACTAGGAACTCAATATTCAAGGGCATTCGATGTTCCAGAAAAATAGGCAAAAAGGAAAAGGAGGTGGGGTAGCTTTATTAATAAAGGAAGGTATCAGTGCAGTGGTGAGTGGTGATATAGATCGTGATGTGGAATCAGCTTGGGTGGAAATAAGGAATAGCAAAGGGAAGAAGTCATGGGTGGGAGTCATCATAGACCCCCAAAGTGTTGCCTCATTGTAGGACAAAGTATAAATTGGGAAATAATGGAGGCCTGTAAGAAGGATGCTACAATTGTCATGGGTGATTTTAATCTGCATATTGACTGGACAAATCAGATTGGCAGGGATAACATGGAAGACGAATTTGTTGAATGCATCAGGGATTGTTTCTTAGAGCAATACATTGCAGAACAGCCATTTTAAATCTAGTAATGTGTAATGAGATGGGATTAATGACAGATCTCCTAGTTAAAGATCCTCTACGGGGTAGCAATCACAACATGGTAGAATTTCAAATTCAGTTTGAAGGGGAGAAATCCGGGTGTCAAACCAGTTTCCTCAACTTAAATAAGGGCAATTACAGAGCAGAAAGCTGTCTAAAGTGGGCTGGGAAAATAGACTAAGGGGAAGGTCAGTGGATGAGCAGAGGCAGACACTTAAGCAGGTATTTCATAACACTCAGCAAAAATTTATCCTGGTCAAAAAGGAGGACTCGATGAGAAGGATGAACCAGTCGTGGTTAACAAAGGTGGTGACGGAGAGTATCCAGTCAAAAACTAAGGCATAAAAGCGGCGAAAACTAATGGTAGGCCAGAGGATTGGGAATTTTTTTTTAGGTACCAGCAGTGGATGATTAAGAAGCTAATAAAATGGGAGAAAATTGATTATGAAAGTAAATTGGCAAGAAATATAAAAACAAACAGCAAGAGCTTCTATGGGTATATGAAAAGTAAGAGAGTGGCTAAAGTGAGTGTGGGACCCTCAGAGGATGTGACTGGAGAATTGATAACGGGGAACAGGGAAATGGCAGATAATTTAAATCAATATTTTGCATTGGTCTTCATGGTGGAGAACACTATAAACATCCCAAAGATATCAGACATGCAAGGAGCTAATGGGAGGAAAGATCTTGTAACAGTTTCTATTACAAGGGACAAAGTATTTGACAAACTAATGGGACTAAAGGCAGACAAGCTGCCAGGATCTGATGGCCTGTATCCAAGGATTTTAAAGGAAGTGGCTGCAGATATCATGGAAGCATTGGTCGAAATATTCCAGAACTCACTGGATTCCAGGAGGGTCCCAGTGGATTGGAAAACCACGAATGTGACGCCCCTGTGCAAGGAGGGAGGGAGACAAAAAGCAGGAAACCATAGGCCAGTCACCCTAACATCTGTCACTAGGAAAATGCTAGAGTCTGTTATTAAGGAAGAAATAGCAGGACATTTAGAAAAGCTTAACACAATCAAACAGGGTCAACATGGTTTTGTGAAAGAGAAATCATGTTTGACAAATTTACTTGAGTTCTTTGAGGATATAACCAGCTGAGTTGATAAAGGGGAACCGGTAGATGTAGTGTATTTGGATTTCCAGAAGGCATTTGATAAGGTGCCACATAAAAGATTATTGCATAAGGTAAGAGCTCACGGCATTGGAAGTAATATATTAGCATGGATTGAGGATTGGTTAACACACAGAAGACAGTGTTGGGATTAATAGGTCTTTTTCAGATTGGAAAGACGTAACTAGTGGAGTGCCACAAGGATCAGTCCTAGGGCCTCAATTATTTACTATCTATATTAATGATTTGGAGGAGGGGGCAGAGTGTAATGTATCCAAATTTGCCGAAGATACAAAAATAGGTGTGAGGGCATGTTGTGATGAGGACATAAGGAATCTGCAAGGGGAGATAGACAGGTTGAGTGAGGGGGCAAAAACTTGGCAGATGGACCTTAATGTAGGAAAGTGAGGGGTCATGCACTTTGGTAGGAAAAATCAAAAGGCAGATTATTATTTAAATGGAGAGAGACTCCAAAAAAGTACAGTACAGGGATTTGGGTGTTCTTGTGCATGAAACATAAAAGGTTAGCATGCAGGTGCAGCAAGTAATTAAGAAGGCAAATGGAATTTTGTCCTGTATTGCTAGGGGGTTGGAGTTTAAAAATAGGGAAGTCTTGTTACAACTGTACAGGGTGTTAGTGAGGCCGCACCTGGAGGACTGTGTACAGTTTTTGTCCCTGTATTTAAGAAAGGATATACTGGCATTGGAGGCAGTTCAAAGGAGATTCACTAGGCTGATTCCTGGGATGAAGTGGTGATTCCTGGGGTGAAGGTAGCAAAGGATGACGATTGGGGAAGCAAGGGTTGGCATGAGTTGGCACTAAGTTTGCACAGAGACTATAAAGGGCTGTGGAGGTGGGTGGAGGGTCAGAGGTTGGCATGGGTCAGCATTAATGTGGCATCCAGAGAGTGTGTGTGTTGAGGGGCTGGGGCTGGAGGGCTATTTTTGGCTTAATGCTTTTTTAAAACCTTTGACAAAGTGCCGGACCACCGAGGCAGGCCTTCCCACCCAGTCCACCTCTGCACCAGGCAGCCCTCCGCATACATTCCGAGATCGTCTAGCCCAACTCCCAGAGAGCCTCACCACTCCAGAATGAAAATCCCAACTTCCGGAGCCCTTACTTGGGTCTGGAGCACAGAGCTGGGAAATGTCCTGACTCTGAGCTCCCAATCAGGGGGCACAAATCCAGGCCTATGGGCAGAATTGTCCCAGGTTTGCGCGCGTGACAAAAGCTGTTTTACCCACCGGCCACAATGGCGGGTTTTCGGGCCATATCGTCCCCTTCCCGGCGCATCCCACCTCATTAATTATGCATTCACAGGAAACACACCAGACCGCTGGTGGGTGGGCTCAGATTTGCCCACCGCGCAGTGACATCAGCACTTCCTCGCACCGAGCGCCATATTTAAAGTGCACCAGAGCGCAGCCTACTTCATGTCTCCAGACCAGGACTGCTCCAGGCGACAGATGATAAAAGCAAAGAAGACAGCAGCCCCCAAATTTAGTGACACTTCTCTGGGGCACCTGCTGGGTGCAGTGGAAGGTCGCCTCGATGTCCTCTACCCCCTCTCTGGCAGCAGGAGGTCTACCAGAGTCACCAATCCAACCTGGGAGGTGGTGGAAGTGGTGTTCAGCACCACCAGAGCACAGAGAAGGTCAGCCATCCAGTGCAGTGCAGAGGATGAATGATCTAATCCGTTCCGCCAGGGTAAGTCAACCACCTCATCACTCTCAACTCACACACTCACAAATCCATCACACATCCACAGGGATCTCAAACCCCAAGAGACAACACCACTAACTCTCACACACATCCTCACATTTCCATCAGGCTCATATCCTCTGGAGCTCACATCTTCATCCTGTCCATGGCTCCGCTCATCACACAAACACTCCACTCAGTGCCATGTGTCCTGCTCACACTCTCTCCATCTGTCTTCATGCAGGAGAAGCTGGCTCACATCAGCAGGGAAAGGTCCCAGGCAAGGGGATGGAATGGCCCACATTAGGCCCCTCACTCACTTTGAGGAGTGTGCCATCGTGATGACTGGTGAAGACTTGGACTGTGGTAGTGGCAATGGTGAGGTCAGCAGTGAACACTCTGGTGAGGATCCTGCACCACATCACCCCTCGCTCAATGCAACTGACAGTGCTCTCTCCCTTGCTTTTGAGTCTGTTGCCATGTACCAATTATCTCTATTCTGGTTCACTGGGAGCTCTGCCAAGTGACAAACACCCTCAGCCAGTCAGTCCCTCAGCTCCATCCAGGTCCTCACCTCCAGCCAAGAGGACACCTCCTCCATCGAAGAGCTAGAAATAAGCAGCCTGGAAGACCCATCACAGCGCTTACCCACATCCTCCACCAGTGCAGAGACACACACCTTGATGGGATCTATATCTAGAGCAGGCTCGGATTCACAACCTAGTGGTCACTACATGGACACGTGTCCGCAGCAGGAGGAGGCAGATTCAGCCAAGCTCCCCGGCATTCGGAGGACCGCTGGGGAAGAGGCATCTGTGAGGTCCAAGTCAGATGATGAGCCTCTGGATTCAGCCTTCCAACTTATCCTGAAGAGTCAGCAGAAGGTGGGGGAACATCATACAGAGCTGTTGGAAGCCCTCAACAGAGTGGCACGTGGGTCTGAGGAGTGCGTCCGCCTGCTCTCTGATGAAGTGGTGCCCACATGTGAGCGGATGAAGGTCTCCATGAGAAAGATGGTGGACATGATGGAGGCACTGGTCAAGCAGAATGCGGAATGTGCATAGACCTGCACTCCATTGCGGGAGCCATGGGTAAGTTGCTGCAGTAGCAACACAAGAGGGAAACAGGGCATCTCAACATCCCTCCAGGTGCTCCATCCCCTCAAGGAGTCAGCCCGGGGAATTCAGACACCCAAAGGGAGGAGGAGCAGCAGGTGAACACCCCTGGGTCATCCACTCAGGAATCTCAGAGGGTGTCCACTCCCTCCGAGTCCCCTTCGCCTGTGACACCCTCAACCTCGTCCTCCATCACCGCAGAGGGAGCAGCTGGAACACAGGAGGACAGCCAAAGCAAACTGGGGCACTCAGTCTTCCATGAGCTGCTTCGCGATGGAGCTATGTCGATGAGGATCCACCAGCATGTAAGGCACGTGTTCCTCCAGGGTCCGATAGCTGTCAGGCTCCAGCACCTCCTTCCCCTCGGATGTCCGCGATCTGAGCAAGGCCCTAACGGTAAGTCCCGACCTGCACGTCACACTTGTCCAGGCATGTTGTGGCCTGGCTCGTCTTCCTGCTGGCATAACAATATGCTGGCCATGGGGGGTGGTTCCGATTGGGCCTTCCTTTGCACCCCATTGGCGAATGCATAGCGGATTCACGCCAGCCTCCAGTAGGATTCGCATTCCGCCATGGTGGACACCATCGGATGATCCCGCTGTGCTTTCACGCCAGAATGAAACATATTTTTGGTCTTTGCGCCCCTTCACCTCCCCACCACCCCCCCCCCACCCCACCACCCCCCCCACCCCCTGCCCACCATGACGCCCGACACTAACAAGGCTGGATGATTCCGGCCTGTGTGTCAATATCAGGACTCAGTGTACCATTATCAATCTGTGTAGCACAGCAATGTCACTTTCTGTTCAGGGTAACAAACAATTCTAGTCAAATGGAGCATTATGCATCAATTCCACAGACCATGCCAGTGTCTCTGCTCATGGGAAAAATCACTCATGATCAGTACAAAGATGCTGAGAGGCTGTATCCCTGGCTCGGGAGTGTAGAATTTGCAGTCAGAGTTTCAAGGGAAGAGGTCAGCTACTTCCGACTAAGGTGAGGAGGAATTTCTTCACTCAAAGAGTCCAGTTAGTCGTACTCATGAGTCAGAAGGTTGCAGGTTCAAGTCTCACTCCAGGACTTGACCCAACAATATAGGCTGGCACTACAGTGCACGACTGACCGTGCTGCTCTGACAGAGGTGCTGTCTTTTGGATGAGACTTTAAACCGAGGACCTGTCTGCCTTCTCTCAGATAGATCCTAAAAAACCCGTGGCACGACTTCACAGAAGAGCAGGGGGGTTATCGAAAGATATTTTTTTGACTGAAAAGATCGTAATTTCAGCAGTCCCCCTGAACTGGGAGGAATGTTGTAAGGGCTTTTCCCACTGAATTCTAAACTGGCAATCTCTATGAAGGAAGACAAGTGAGCAAACATGAAACACCTTTTGTTCTGACAGCAGCACAGCAATCTCCAGGTACACCCACAAAAGTTATTTCCTGATGGCTGGCTTCTCATTAATGCAGCCTTGGAAAGTCATCAACAATACTTCTGCTGCAGCCGAGCAGATAAATGACTGAGGTCCTTGACAATGCAAACCACCAGGATCCAAAGTCTGTGTCAGATCCTGGCTAGCATTTGGAGCTCAGTGGGTGAGCTTGGGTTTCTTTCCCCCAAGTCCATAGATGGAGTCACCTCAGCCCAGGGCAGCGAGGCAGGAACCCCACTGCACAGCCATGCACACACCTGGTTGGACAGCCATGGCATGGTTTTGATGAAAGCTTGGAAATATATCAACGCAGACCACTACCCCACCAGCTATTCGCCCCCACTCCACCCCCCACCAAAATCTTTCATAAATGAAAGCGAGACCCTATTGGTGGAGAGATCAGCGAGGTGGGGAGCTGCAAGAGGTAGCTAAATTTAAAAATACAAAGCATTTCAAATTATTGTTGATGTCGCATTTCAAATAGAAACAGAAAACTCAATGCGCTTCCAGAATAAATTATTTACTATATGTGCCAATGGGCTCAAATTTTAGGAGGCATGAATGTTTTTCAACTTTGTTCTACAGAAACTTGTGCGATGAATTATTACGTAGTCCCCTGATTGCTGTGAAAAGCTGTTTTGCAACATGTACAAGATCAAAGAAGCCAAAACTGAAGACTTGTATTCAAGGTTGTGTCTGGGAATTTTTAAGGCAATGTGATACAGTGCTATTGAGCTCAGTATGTCAGTTGGTTTCCGTCTGTGGCTCTAGTATCCTGTTGACAATCACTACTTGTAAAGATATATAAGTTTATTTAAGATAGACAAACTGCATATTGAAAGGTAGCATACGTGCTATACAGCAGGAAGAAAAAGACAAATAAATAGTCTTCCATTAAACTTAAAATTAAACATTCCCCGAACACCAGTCATTTTAAAAGCATTGGAAGCCACGGAAGGCTTTACTCCTGAAAATCATGGTTTAATTTTCATCAGTACCATGTGCTATTCTGCCCAAACAAAATTGTAACCCAAAGGGTTTTGCAAAATAATTACAATTAATAATCAGGCCGGCTATTTCATATTTTGTCCCTCTTAGCGAGACCCAGTAATTATCAGGGCAAAATCAGACTCAGGGATTCTCGAGCTGACTACAAGATCAAGCCAGAAGCAAATTGCTGCCAATTTGTTGGTAACACTAGCTGTGGCAGTAACTTCAGTATACTCAGGTTTCTATCTGAAATCCTTCATGGCCTCTTCCTTTGCTTTCTCACTGTGTCTGATCCTTTATGACCTGTTGCAGCTGTTCCCAATTTAAGTAACTTGCTCCAAAGGTTCATATATTTTTATTACTCTTTTTAAGATTGATTTGCTCAGCTTCTCTGCAACATATTGGACAAAGCGGGGAAAAAAGGAATGGTACCTATCTGTTTTTATTCTGTTGCAATCACACTTCCTAACAGATGGTCAGAGAACACCAATGAGGACAATTAGAAACATTTCTGTGACCCAGATATTCCCAGCTTCATGACTGCAGGAACATGTGGTATGCCAATTGACATACAAGGGCCAGAGGGTGGGTGAAGGAACAAGAGCAATAACGGCCTGCTCTGGAAAGTAGCATTCTGCCAACATCAATCCACAGCTTCATGAGAATTAGCATTGCTTGACTCGCTGACTCGTTGCCTCGAGATTGCCAAGATCCAGAAACGTATTCACCTGGAGACCTGCGGGGTCAAAGTCCTGGAACTCTGGGTCAAAATCCTGGAACTCCCTCCCTGACAGCATTGTGGGTGTACCTACACCACATGGACTGCAGCGGCTCAAGAAGGCGGCTCACCACCACCTTCTCAAGGGGCAACTAGGGAAGGGCAATAAATGCTGGCCCGGCCAGCGAAGCCCACATCCCGTGAATGGATTAAAAGAAATCGACATTCATTGGAAAACAACAACAACTTGCATTTACAGAACGCCTATAACTTAGTAAAAACATCCCAGGGCTCCTCACGGGAGCAAGAACAAATAAAGTTTGGCACAGAGCCACATAAGGAGATATTTGAAGTGATGATCGAAAGCTTGCTTAAAGAGGTCAGTTTTAAGAAGTAACTGAAAGGAGGGGTGGGAGAGGTAATAAAGAGGGAAAAGTTTAGGGAGGGGATTCCAGAGATTGGTCTCAATTGGCCCACAGGTGAGTGGGCACCCCAACACCATTGCCAGCACTGGTATCAATGCAGGGGGGGCAGGGCCGGGTGGGACAGTGAATCTCCGATACATCATGCTAGATTTTAACTCCATCGCCTGGGTAATAACATAAGCAGGGGGAGAGGGAGCGGTTAGGATAGGATCATAGGTCTGTATTTCATGATCCTCCACCGGCGGGTTCGAAGGCAGGGAGGCTTGTTAGATACAGTATGCAGCCTGTCCCCACGGCCTACCTGCCCCCAAAGCCTACCCACCCATCCCTGCCCCCTCTGCAATTATACCAGTGCTGGCAGTGGCATTGGGCTGCCTGTTCACCTGTGGGCCAAGTGAGGCCCTTAGGAGAGCAATTGTTTCCCGCTTAAGGGTCTCATTCCGCTGCTGCCAGGATTTAACCAGTGAGGGGAAAGGTCCACACCAAGCGGCCAACCCAGCAGTTTCCCTGTGGCGGGTTGGTGATGGGCGGGGTATCTCTCTTAACCAGCCTGCCTGGTGCAAGAGAGAGCCCCTCCCCCCTCAAGGCTTTGGCCTCCCCAGATTGCCTTTCCCCCATTGACCTCTCAAACCCCAGCACCACCACCGCACCCTCCCCCCCCAAGAGAGCTGCCGGCTCCTGATTGGCCAGCAGCCCTCTGTGGCGGGACTTCTTATTCCTGAAAGGCAGAAATCCTGCCTCCAGCCTATTAATGGCCAGTGAGATAACCGCGGGGCAGTCAGTGTTCCCCTTGGCAGGCATTGCCCCCACCCAGAGTTTTATCTAGGATTATCTAGGATAATTCAGCCCATAGAACCTTAGAGTCCAGAAAGGCCACTTGTTCCACAATGCTTCTGCCAGCTCTTTGGAAGAGCTATTTAATGAAGTCCCATCCCCTGGCTTTCTCCCCCACTACGCACCCATGTTCCCCTCCCAACCCATATTTACCTGCCTGAACTCAGAGGAGCCAGGGCCAAGTTTAAGGCCTTTTTATTGCCCCCAAAATACCCGTGAAAGATGCTGGCAACAAGGATCCAGGCCACAGGAGGAACGAGTAAATGGCTTTTAAACAGAACATGTAAAGGATCCTTGCAGGCCCAGAGGACACGAGTACCCAATAGGCTGCTATTCAAACATAGAGTGGAGGAAGAGATAAACAGGACTTTTTAAAATGATGAAAGGCTTTGTGATAATGAATCAACTATTCCCTCTGATTGAAGAGTCAATAATGAGAGATCAGTTTAACATTGGCACAAACTGAATGAGGAAAGAGATTAGGAGAAACAAAAACAAAAACAGCTGGAAAAACTCAGCAGGTCTGACAGCATCTGCAGAGAGGAACACAGTTAATGTTTCGAGTCCGTATGACTCTTCAACAGAACGAAACAGAGCAAAAGAGACAAGCAGAAATCCTGTTGGAGAGAAGAGCAGTACTTCTTCAAGGTAGGCATTCCTGGAAGAGAAGTGGCAGTCAATTAAACACTAAGATAAAAGCAAAATACTGCGAATGCTGGAAATCTGAAACAAAAACAAAAATAGCTGGAAAAACTCAGCAGATCTGACAGCATCTGCGGAGAGAAACACAGAGTTAATGTTTCGAGTCCATAAAATTCCTTCACACCAAGATTTCTTGGATGGAGAACAGAGAGTGACTGTGGCAGACACCATGGCACCATTTCAGGAAAAATTGGGCAAATACTTGAAGAGGAGAAATCTGCTGAGCTCTGGTGAAGGAGTGGGATTAGTTTTAAATAACTCTAGCATACAGCCAACATCAACATGATTGGCTGAATAGCCACATGTTTTGATTCAACATTGTGTGCTCACTAATAAACCGACCAATCTCAGACACAACTAGGTGGTTAGGATCTACTTCCTCTAAGGCATGTAGGAATTTCCAGAGAATCCAAGCAGCCTCCTCCCAAAAGTGGGATAATGCTGCAATTTCCCAACACTACCAAAATGGATCAGAAACGATCCATCTCAAATTGCTGCTCTCCAAACCCAACAATGCTGAGAAAGCATCCCATAATCTGCAGGGTGATCGGGACTCAGATCAATACAGCTTCTTTCAGTCTCTGTCTGACTTCTCCTCGTCTCTGATGACAACTCTGTCACCTTTCCAGAATAAACCCAACCCTTGGCAGAGCGACTACAGATGTGGTTATCAAAGAACTTCTGGAATCATCCGTCATATCTGACATCTGGCAATTTATTCATGAAATTAGTCCATTATAGCATTGAGGCACACAGTGTCCTTGACTATCACCCAAATGTGGATTTGCAATGGAAAGGATAAAGTATCACAGTGCGTTGTATACTGGCTTCAGAGAGAAAAATCGTTTTGGCCTTCCTTGCAGCTGATGTGGCTTTCAAACTGTGTATATTTGGTCTTGACACGTTAACATGCTGACTTTGTAGTCAATCATAGATCGATTACGATGTAGAATACATCAGCTCCTAACAATGAAGTTAATTGAGAAGGCGTCATGAGCTGTGAAGCAGTTGTTTTCCACGGATGGTTGAAACCAGGCAAGAACTTGTTTCCACGTTTTGAAAAAACCAACTAGAGTGACCAAGGCCATCAGAGCAGCTGCTGCCAGGGTGAGAACACTGGAGTGAGCAGCTGGGTGAAACTACCCTCAGGTTTAGAAGTGTGAAGGTTATACAAGAAAGCAAACATTGGCTCAGAGTTCACAGATGTAATGATGGTTGAACTGTCAGCATTTGCCATCATTACTGTTAGAAACTGGCAGCAACTTCTGAAGTCTGCGCATGCGCAGTTAAACATGGAGAAGTTGCTGTCAATGACTCAGTGTTCTTCGACAAATTGCAGTCCTCACAAATGCACTCAGCGCAGAATCACTGATTTCATGTGTGAGCTTCAACTTTTTACACACTATCCCTGCTTTAAAAACCATAGAAAATACTTAAGCTTTGTTGAATGAGGTGTAACTGAGCTTGAATTACTGATTACTGAGGAACAATCTCTCTGGAGCCGAAAAGCTAATTTTAGAAACCTGGAGTGCCATTCCCTCCATTCCATAATAAAAATACCATAGACTTTTAAAATTAATAAAAAATAATTTTTATTTTATTATTTTTAAGTTTGCTTTTCAAATTTCACCTTAACCTATGTGTATGTGCTAACCATTACTTTGCTCTCCGCAAAATGATTAAATAGTGAAAGATATTCAGTGCATTTTACTTCCAAGTTTGTTGCCTATGAGAGTTCTTCAATGTGATTGGCTGCCTAGCTTGCTTGATGACATCACTATAGATCCTGTCCAGCTGGTGCCAGAATAAAACTGATGTTGTAACAGGGGAAATTGACCCCCACAATATCTGACAGATCTTTTTGGGCATCTTTCTTCGAGATCAGCGGTAAGCACTATAACCATCACTGATCACAAAATCCAGCCATGATGTTTTGCAGAGATGGAAATGTCCCATGTACAAACACACAGAAAGTGGCCACTGCACTCTCTTAGTAACAGGGGTAACTGAGTATAGGCAGGAGAACAAAAGTAATGAATAAGGTCACACTAAAATTGTTTGTAAAAGTTGTACTATTACAAGTATGTACAAATAAGCTAAATTGTTGATAACAGACACCATGAAAACATAGCAAACACTGCAGAATGAGGTTAGCAAGATGTGTGCGGTGTCCAACAGACAGTACATTCACAAATAGAAATCATTATTTTGATTATTAGGTGTCACAGACAGATGGATCTAAAGTCACATTTTCCATACAGATAGGAGAATTTAAAATACAGGAAAGGAGCGGAAAGGTTTTCATCCAGAAATCTGTTTCTCAGATTAAATCAGCGTAGAGGAAGCAGTGGGACCCGCGTGAGTATGGACAGCTTCAAGGACCGGTTCTGAGATTTGACAGGGGACAAAAAACAAATGAAGAATTCAAGTTACATTCACTGACCTGGCTTCGAGTGTAAAGTTCAGTCGTTACCAACATGACTCGGCCTTTTGTTTGTGGACGATTCATTTTGCAGCAGTCCAATGGCTCCCTCAGGACTGAGTTAAAGGAAAGACCACAGGGCCAATTCAACAATGATAACACTCATTTCATACCAGTGTGTCAGACCAATATGGGACAAAAAAATAAATGTTTTACAAAACATTCAACTACATTTGTACAAGAGTAATTTATACCATCATTGCATTGCTAATTCAGCTGTTCATTATTATTGGTTTAGTCAAGGGCAAGAAATAGAAACGTTCATTCCGTACAATGTGCATCACCCTTTGTCGTATGAACATGTACCAGAGAGCAATAGGGAAAAGCTTTTATAGCTGGCAATACTGCAAATGCCTGATAGGATCACAGAATTATACAATGGTTACAGCACAGAAGGAGGCCATTCGGCCCATGCTGGCTCTCTACGAGTGTAACTTCGCTTGTCCCACTCACCACCTCTTTCTCATAGCCCTGCAATATTTCTCTTTTCACAGAATGATCCATTTCCATGCGAAAGGCATGATTGACCCTGCCTCCACCACACTCTCAGACAGCACGTTCCAGATCCTAACTACTTGCTGTGTGAACAAGTTTTTCCTCATGTCCCCATTGGTTTCTCTTGTCACCTTATACTGGTGTCCTCTGGTTCTCAATTCCACTGTCAGCGGGAACAGTTTCTATCTACTCTGCCTAGACCCCTTGTGATTCTTAACATCTCTGTCAAATCTCTCAACCTTCTCTTTAAGGAGAACAGCCCCAGCTGCTCCAATCAATCCATAAAACAGAAGTCCCTCATTCCTGGAACCAGTCTCATATATCTTTTCTCCACCCTCTCTAAAGCTGCAACTCAGTTCCGTTTCTCCCCCATGTTTCTGATTGGTGGGCAAACAGTTTGCTGTGCGTGAGTTTAGATCATGTGCTTTGGCATGCTATTCAATCATGATAGCTCTTGAAGACAACCCCACTCCCTGTAACATCGGCATTTTAAACATTTTAAAATCCAGAATAGCAAATGTGTTTCATCACAACTTAGGGAGAATGAAAGCACAAGCCGTTCTGAAGCATGGGGGCTCCAGGAGACTTCCCCTGGTTGAGGTTGTGCTACGACACACAGATTTACAGAGCTTCCAAAGTATACTGAACGTGAGCAGAATGGCTTCTCACTTTAGTGAATAATAGTGACTTCACAATAATAACAACCTCACTGATAAGAGGCAGCTTCCATTAAAATAATAGTGAAATTAAAATAATTTCACTAAACAATTACTCACATTCAGTGTTTGCTCACTAACATCTGCGGCAGGATGTTTTAACCTATAGCTGCTCCTGGTCTGTTGTCACAGTGTCTGACGGTGAAGGTCAGAAACCTAGATGGACCATGTTCTGCACAGAGCTGTGGTACTGAAAACAAGACTATTTGGGAAGTTTAGTATCCTTTAAGACTATTCTGTCTGCTCCATCTTCCTGAGTTTAGTGATTCTGCTGAAATACACTTCCATGAGCACTGGCCGCTCCGCAACACCTCTTTCTTAGTTCAACCCAGACTGTGGATGTCAGAGGACTATTCCACAGTGGAGGAATCGCATTTGAACACAATCCTATCTTTACATCTCCCAGCAAGAGGCTACATTACAGATTAAAGGGAGAAACCTCCTTGTTATGCTCACTACCATACTGTGTAGCACTTCTACAGCTGTTCCATGTTCATTAGTTGTCTCCACAGAGAACAATCCTAAACCTGGCTCCTTGTATGTAGAGCTCACTGTTACACCAGTTCTAGAAGGAGTGGATGGATGGGGGAGCCAGTTTAGTGCTTCCAACCACAGTATTTTTATAAAGCTGAACAGTGGGTAGCTATTGCAACACATTTGAGAGTACAGCTTCAATGTGACTTTCAACAACATGACCTGCCTCTCTCACCTAGTTTCTCCAATCAATTGCATGGTTATGAAAGATTCCAATTCAAAACTGGTAGATACAGTAGAATGGTTATTAGATAAATGAATTAATTTTTCTCCAGTTACAACTGCAGGTGTAGATATGTAAAATATACTCACATAGACTCACGCTCAATGCTAAATCAATGACATCTGTGCTGGCTTGGCCACAGCTCAGCCATTTTCATCAGATGGTTAATGGCCGTATACCCAAAGATCTTCTGTACAGTGAACTAGCCACTAAGTCATGACTGCCTGGGCATTCATGCCCCTGGTACAAGATCACTTGCAAGCGAGATATGAAGCTGGTGGATATTGACATTGGCACATGGAAGACAGTCAACGAAGGCTGTGACCTCTAGACACTGACTGGAAGGGCATTGGAAGAGGTGAGCAGGAATGAAAAATCCAGCGGGTGAGAAGAAAGTCCACAGAAAAGAGGCCAGTGAACTGTGCATCTTCTCAGCCCACTGTCTTCCTCTGCAGCAAACGTGGCAGAGTCCGCCATGCCAGAGTGGGGCCCCTGAGGCACACCAGGCATTGCTCAACACAGAGTTGACCAATGAAGCTTTAGGTGTGGTAATATGATCAGTGAACTTCTGGAACAAGCTGCTCTCTGTGGGCGGTGGTGCCAATTGCCTGAATTCCTCTGAGCAAGAGCTGGATCTGTCTTGGAGTGGGGCGAAGATCACCTCGTACAAGATGGAGGTACTGCAAGGAACTTTCAGAGCCAAGTGATTTCCTCGTCTAAGCAAGTCAGTGAAGAGTATCCCAGATTTTTCTTTTTGCAAACATGGCCTGGATATTTTTGTTTTATGTGTTTTTCACCGCTCCCAGGAAATCACGTTGTTTTTGAGCGGGGGTGGAGAGTGTTAATTGTATATTAACAGGGTATTTGATTGCATTCAGGAGGTGGGTATTAACTGGGGGTTCACTTGTATTCCTATAGATAGGAACAGACTGAGATTTTGATTGTGGGGTTTGGAGGACATGTTTGTAAGTGGCTCTCCGTAAATAAAAGCTTATAAGTGTGTAAATGTTAGGCTCCAATTCTATCCTTCACTGCCTGGCTTGTTGGAATAGAACAGAGTGTGTATATATTGTGATACACAAGTTACCACAATAGTGTGGAAAAGACTGGACAACCAGAGGCTCTTTTCCTGGCTAGCATTGTTCATACGTTTGTATTAGTGTACATCACACAGACAGGTAGATCTGTTTTGGCTCCTGTTATTTATTTCTAGTTATGTATCAGCTGTAGCCCAGTAGGTAGTACTCTCACCACTGTGTCTGAAGGCCATGGGTTCAAGTGCCACTTCACAGACTAGAACACAACATTCAGACAAGACACTCCAGTGAAGTACTGAGGGAGTGTTGCAATCTCAGTGGTGCTTTTTGGGATGAGACGTTAAACCAAAACCCTATCTGCCTTCTCGGGTAGATGTAGAAGATCCCAGGGCATTATTTTGAAGCAGAGCAGGCGGCTTATCCCCGGTGTCCTGGCCAATATTTATCCCTCAATCAACATCATAAAAACAGATTGCCTGATTATTATCATATTGCTGTTTGTGGGAGTTCGTGTACACAAATTGGCTGCCAAGTTTCCGGTGTTACAATAGTGGCTACGCTTCAGAAGTACGTCACTGACAAAATGTAAAGCACTTTGGGACTTCCAGTGATGGTGAACGGTGCTACATAAGTGCAAGTCTTTCTTTTTCCTTTTAGTTGTTCCTAAGTAAAGACATAATGGATAAAATCTGTTACACCACTTGTCCAAATTTCAGCCTCTTGGTTACTAACCCTCCTGGGGTTCAATCAATTCTCCACCACTGTCACTGAAAGGTGTTGCTAACTGCAGAGGACTACAGCTAATCTCATTCCCGTTTGCGTGAATCTCGATGCCAAAATTACATCAGGCAGTCAGGACAAGTCCTGAGGAAGTTAATGGTGCATGTTATGGACTCTTGGAACCCAGGCAACCCCTATCCTGTGAATGCCCATAGGAAGGGGATCAGCTGGGTGACCTGACCATGAGAAAACAGACAGAAGGTGAAACTGGGCCTTGGAGATGGGAAATAGTGAACAGGCAACTCATCTTACAAAGTAAATCAGACAGGCTCTAAAACAGCCAGGCAATTCACCGTGGCCCTTTGAGCATTTTCTCCAAAGTCTAATTTTACCCCCATACTATTTTCATCAGGTATTTTACCATCAGGCAGTTTTAAGATGTTGCTGCAAGAGGCCTATGAATAGATTTTCTGTTCACTTGCGGGGAATGTTATGTGGTACATGGCACTGGAAAGGGGGCATTCTGGCGAAAACATACCACAGGATGGAGAAGAGGAGTCGTTGCAAAATGGTTTGTTCTGTTCCTTTGATTAAAGGAACTTCTAATCTTGATTTCATTTGATTGCCTTGGCTAGCCTAGATTTTACACTGACATAATTTACCCTGAATTTACAGCAGAATTATTCTAAGGAATGGTTTTCATGGCAGTTGAGAGTGGTATGAATATTTATTAGCACAGTGTAAATTTGACCAAACTAGTTGCAACTGGCACAGTTGAACTATTTTGACCTGTTCTCATATAACTCCATCATTTAACATCAGTTGATCAGTAACTAGTAGAGCACTAAATCTGACTTCTAACCAGCAGGCATTAAATCCCTAACAATGTGGAGACCATGTAAGATCACCTCTGATAAGATTTAATTCCATTTAAAATATATGGGATGGAAATTTAATTGGGGCTTTTTTATTTGTTCGTTCATGGGATGGAGAGTGTTGGTGGGGGGGGGCATGGGGGGAGGGAGGATGGCATCGCTGGCTAGGCTAGTATTTATTGCCCATCCCTAACTGCCCTTGGGAACTGAGTGGCTTTCTGGGGACATTTCAGAGGGCATTTAAGAGTCAACCACATTGCTGTGGGTTTGGAGTCTCACCTAGGCCAGACCAAGTAAAGACAGCAGATTCCCTTCCCTAATGGGCATTAGTGAACCAGACGAGTCTTTTATGACAATCGTTTCATGGTCCACATTAGACTTTGTAATTCCAGATTTTTTACTGGATTCAAATTTCACCATCTTCCCTGGTGGGATCTGAACCCAGGTCCCTAGAGCATTACCCTCTGATCGCTGATCGCCGCCGCCGAGACAGGCCCCACCGCCATTTTGAGGGGGTGGGCCAATTAAGGCCCAACCAGTGGGCTGGCCGACGGGAAGCACTATGCACTTCCTGTGTGTGTGTGGGGGGGTGTGGGGGGGTGGTGTGGGGAGGGGGATTCCCCACTGTCAGAGTGCGCTCTGCTCCCTGAGACTAAGTGCTGCCTCAGGGAGATCGCCGAAAGGCAGTGAAACTTTAAAAACAGAAAAATAAAAAAATCATTAACCTGTCCCCCTCGTGTGAAAACGTCACATGAGATGGGACACATTAATGAATCGCACAAAAACCTTATTGCAATATTTTAGTTCCGCTATCAAACCTCATCCCGCCACTGGATGAGGTTTGTAAAAAAAAGTCACTCACCCGCCTGCCCGTTGGTCCCATGTGCCGAGCCAGTTCACACGGACCCCTCAAAATCCTGGTCGATTGGAGAGTTAAGGGCCTCAACGAGGCCTTTAATTAATGACGGGTGCGCGTCCCGCTGCATAGCGTGCCCGCCGACTGAAATATCGCGATGACGTCGGGAAGGCTCGCGTGACATTTTAAGCATTGGCGTGTGGGCTCCGTCACCCACACGCCTGCCAGAAGATTCAGCCTGAGACTCTGGTTTGTTAATCCAGTGACAATAGCACTACACCTCCCCTAACTGGTATGTATTACATACGTTCAGGTCACATTCCACCATTGAGGAACAGCATACAGAAATCCTCATCGGAGAAGAGACCGTGCAGTTGTGAAAAATGCTAAATAAAAATGCCTCAATCTTCAGCTCCCAAAAGATATTGAAAGACAGTTAGCTTGTTTGAAACTACTTCATGCAGGATAAATATACCCGGCAGTGGGCAAGAGACAAAGAATGTTTGTGTTCCTGATTTTTTCTAAACTTCAAGACATTAGGTGGAATTTTCCCAGAATTGTACTAAGTGCGGTAGCGGGCGGGTAAAATGGAGCCATAGCCGCCGACGAAAATGGTGGGTTTTCACGCCACATCTTCCCGAGCCCCGCCTCATCATTTATGCGTTCCCGTGAAACACGCCATTTCCATGGCAGGCGGGCTTTTATTTGCCCGCTCGCCATCACCCCGCTGTCACATTACGCCAGACGCCATCTTTAAAAGGCAGCAGCCAGCACAGTGCTCATTACCACCAGCCCACCACCACTGCCCGGAAAATATGGCCAGCGAAGGAAAAAATACTGCAGCCCCCCCCCCCTCCACTTCAACGACGGGTCTCTCAAGCGACTGCTGGATGCTGTGGAGGTCCCCAGGATGTGCTCTACACCTGCTCTGGTCGCAGGATGGGCAGCAAAGACACCAACCCAGCTTGGGAGGCAGTGGCAGCGGTGGTCAGTGCCAATGCCCTGCAAAGAAGGGCAGCCAACTAGTGCCGCAAAAGGATGAACGATCTCCTCCGTTCCACCAGGGTAAGTCACTCTTCTCATCGCTCCCAACTCACACACTCACAAACCCATCACACACCCACAGGGCCCTCACTCACTGCCAGTGCAAGGGACATCACCATTCACTCTCTCACACACACCGTCATTGTCCTCATCCCGTCCACGGAGTAACTCACCACCCACACAGGCCAGGCATACTTATCATCTGGCCCGGCAGGGGTCCTGATACACTCTCTTCATCTTTAACCACGCAGGACAAAATGGCGCACTACAGGTGGGAAAGACTGCAGATAGGAGGGGTGATGCCAGAATTCAAATATAGAGCCATCCAGCTGGCCGGTGATGACCGGGACTGGTCCTTTGCTGACCATAAGGTCAGCGCTGCTCTACCAAGTGAGGATCCAGCAGTGCAACATCCATAAGAAAACCATGCTGTGAGTGATATGTCCTGTTTCACAGGCCACTGCCATTCACTAATTATCTCTCTTTGCTTTCACAGGCACATCTACCAAAACAGCCAAAAGAGTCCATGACCCAGGGCCTCCAATCAAGCCCTGAAGAAATCTCTGAGGAGAAATCTGGAGGCAGCCTCACCGAAGTCCCATCACAGCGCTCACCCACACCCTCCACCCGCGCAGAGACACACACTTCGGTGGGACCGAGCTTTAGAATAACCTCGGGATCACAATCTGGTGAGCTCATCACGCTTTCTGATCCACAGCAGGTGGTGGCAGGGACTTCTCAGGCCCCCGGCGCTTGGCGTACTGCTGGAGGCCAGAACATCACTGAGTCCGAGACGGATGCCGCGCCTCTGGACTCAGTCATGTCACAGTTGCTGGAGCTGTAAAGGCAAGCTTGGGAACATCAGGAAGGGATGTCCGCTGCACCCCTCAGATTGCAAGGCATGATGGAGGAGTCCATCTGCCTTCACTCTGAGGTGATAGCGCCGGCACGTCAACGCACTGAGGTCAACACTGGCAGGATGTCAGCTGCCATGGAGACCTTAGTCCAGAATGTCACTCCTGCACTGCTGCATGGGATTAACTCCATCGCTGATGCCATAGTTGGCCTCCAACAGTGTGTACGTGAGAGGGGTGCTGGGCAGCTCGATCTCACTCCAGCTACCCCTTCTCCTCATGGAGTCAGCCAGGGGCCCTCGGACACCCATAGGGCGGAGGATCAGTAGGTGTACACTCCAAGATCATCCACCCAGGTGAATCTGGTAGTGACCAACCCATCTGACTCTCCTCTTTCTGTGACCTCTGCAAATCCGGCTCCACAGGCTGAGGAGGGTGCCACTGCCACACAGCAGGACCCCAAAAACAGGCCAGTGCTCTCCAAGTCTCTGCCCCTCCAGAGGACACTGCCAAGGTCATCACAGACAGGGCGTCACAGTCAGCGGGGCTGCCTTCGCTCCACTGTGGATGTCCGGGGAGCACCAAGACGTAGCAGCAGGGTTAGGAAAGTTAGGTAAAAGTAGTTGCACAGCCTGGGCACAGGTGTTGGACACTTGTACATAACATTCACTATTGTCAATAAACTCCTAAGAATGTCTCCCTGCCTATGGCTCCTTGTTCTGATGATCAATGTTCTTGTCACTCAGATGTGAAACCTTTCTGCACAAGATAAAGGCAGGTGTCTCAGTCCAGGGCCTCTCCCCTGTGCTCTGTGCAGCCTTCAGACCATGTGATGTTCCAGCCTCACTCCCTGGAAACATTACTGATGCCTGCACCTTGGCAGTGCTGGTCATTGCTGCTATAATGTAATGGGCAGGCACCACAGAGTTCTCTCATACGCTCTGTGTGCTCTTTAAGGTGGGGCTGGCCCCCATCATACCAGCATCTGTGACCAGTGATGCTGTGCACCAGCTCCTGAAGGGCTGAGATGCTGAAGGCGGACACAGCATCAGATGTGTCTAAAGTTTCATGGCTGTGTCTCCGAGATGGACCTGATCATGGAGCGCTGGCAGCAGTCAGACATTCTTAGAGGCTGTGTGAAGATCTATGGAGTGTCCTCACTGCGTGTTGTCATCATCCTCCCATAACCACCCCCCCTTCAGCAATGGCCTCCAGGGTCAGACATCAGTTGCCCCCACCCCGAGTCGTGTAAACAATAGGCGAGCTGTGGAGAACGCTGCTGCTCACTCACCTCAGCTCCCTCAAAGTGAAGGCCGTCAAGTGTATGTTGCCTACATGCTGTTGTGGAACATGTCGGTGTGCTTAATTATACGCTGATGTATTACAGTTAGCTCCCCACCGACCAATGGCAGGAAACACAGCCCACCATCAGCAGGCTGAGTAGAAGGTCGCGACCTGCCTTCACAAATACAGTTGTGAATATGGTCACGCTGTATTTCCTACACACACCATCGATCACACCCGCCCCCAGCCAGATTGGGAAACTCCACCCATTTAGTCTGCAATAAGCGAGTTGCATTTATACCACACCTTATCACTTATTTCAGAAGTATCCTGGCATCTTTCACCTGCAATGAATCAGTGCAGCAGCCATTTTGAGTATAGTACGATCCCACAAATAGCAATGAGAAGAATTAACTATTTAAGAATGATTAGAATTAACCTGTTCTTGAGAAGACCCCTTCTTTTTATTCACTTGCTGGTTCAGGCAGAGGTTAGTTTTATGAGTCAATCCAAGGGCTGAACTCTTTAGGAGGGGAAGGATTCGAATTTCGACAGAGCATTTGACAATCGCAGGCTGTCCCAATGTGTTTAACAGTCAGTGACCTACTTTTGAAGGGCAGTCACTGCTGTAATGTGGAGAACCACAACCCACCCACTTGCACCTGAACACAGGTGATCTATCTTGGTGGCAGGATAAATGGTTGAGGGATAAATATTGTCCAGGGTACCAGGAGAACATGCCTGCTCTTGGAAGAGTGCCATTGGGTTTTTTTTATGTCCACCTGAGAGAGTGGACAGGGCCTCAGTTAAACATTTCATCCAAAGGGAAGAACCTCTGACAGAGCAGCACTCCCCCGATATTGCACCGGGGTGTCAGCCTGGATTACATAGTCAAGTGCCTTGTGTAGGACTTGAGCCCATGGTCTTCAGACTCAAGGCCAAGACTCTTTCGTTCTGAATGCCTTAATGTTCTATTATATTCAGAAAAATCAGATACTTCAACAGCAACATAGGCCAGAGTCCTCCGTTTTGGAGACTAAGTCCAGTGGCAGGAGTGGAAGTCAGAGTGACTTCCGTTGGAGAGTGGGGGAGCTGAACTCGCCAAATCGAGTGCTGTTCAGTTTGTTAATTATGTATCCGTGAAGAGCACATTGAATCCCATGGTGGCAGGGGGGGCGGGGGGGTAGGAGGTGACCTGCTGCCCACCCCGTTACCTTATAGGCTGCAACATCCCAGAGCCATATTTAAATGACACCTGGGCAGCTATTCACTCTTCCACTCTGCTCCCTTGACACTACCCCCTTAGCCCTGTCTCAGGCACACCCCTCCCCGTCCCCTCGGTGCAGTGCGTGTGATCGGCAGCCGCTCTCAGTGACGGTGTGGAAGGGAGGCAAAAGCAGCATCTGCTGACCTCAAAGCCCAGAAAGAAGTCTACCTCGCCAGGTACACGCCGCTTACCTACCGCCATGAAACAGGATGTTTTAAATTCCTGCTGGCCGGACGGAGGGGTGGTGGAGGGAGAAGGTTCTGGCATGTTGATCTTTTGATGAGCATTTGTGAGATGTAAAAGGGGTTCCCGACAAAGCTACACAATGAAAATTGGGAGAACCAAAATCCCAAACTAATTTCCCGCCATTGGGAAAACAATTTTTGGCCTCCTGCCAAACCTTGCTCTCCTGCCTGACACGATTCCTGCTGCTGGTGGGAGTGGGAGATCCCGTCCAACATTTTAAAACATTTTTGTGTTTTGGGGGGGTGAGGGGGGTAGTTATCAGCTCTCCATTCTGTAGATTTCCATTTTACAGATTTCTCCCCAGAGAATCCTTACACAGTCCCTTTCGGTGCAAAAATTGGAAGGATAAGTTCGTTTCTGATGAAAAGACCAGTTGCCTTCTGTAACAACCTTCAGTCAGTCAAAAGGATCAAAAATCACCACTTGATGGTAGAAACCTGAGCTAAACTAATGGGTTAACTCAGCTCCTATTTCTTGCTACATGGGGGACCGTAGACAGTATAGAGCCCATCATTCTTAATATCCCCATCATGGGGGTTAGTCTGGTAGAACTCACAACCTTAACAGCATTACTACCTCGTTATATCCCCACTTGGGCACATGAATGTGCCTGCTACCTCACAGAGAAAGTTGCTAAAGGCTTTGGCCATAACCACAATGTTATTGACAGAGGAAAGAAAAGTGGAAGCTGATAATATTCTGCAGTTTGGTGTCAATTGAATATACAGTAAAAATGATAAAAAATACAGCAGTGGTGATACAATTTACTGGCCATTTCAAACGCCTGTTTATTGCTTGTTAGGTTGTGTTTATTCCCAGCATGTAAGGAAAAGCTCACCATATAACAGCAATAAGTCAATTTTATTCTCAGTGTACGTGCAGTGATCTACCCAAAGTGCTCACAGCTTGGTCTCACTGATTGTCTACAAGTCTCATGGTCATGGCAAGTACATCAGGAATTAATGTGAGTTATACTCTAATTACACAAGATTGAGTCTCAAAACAACAGATAGACCAATTAGAGAGCGATTCCACCTTTTCTCAGTGTTGTCGGCTCAGTGTTTAGTCATTGGAAACTTCAATAGATTCAATGGGCAATGCCGCTTACGAGCTGTAATTCTTGGTTTGATCATTCACCAAGGTACGGTCTGAGGTAATGGTACTTTATTTCATTGCTGCTTCAACACTCTGATTTATTTGGATAAAAGAAATGAAAAATAAGAACTGTCGCGAGAAACACTGAATTGTTAATTGCAATGACTTTCTCCAGAATAATCTCCTTATAAACACGAGTTTAGATGCAAGCACACGAGTAGAGCCCTTTTAAAAGGCTTTAAATATTAAAACATTCGTTTACTAAGGAGCTGAGTAGTGTACGCCAATGAAACCAGTAAATGGTTCTGTACTGCTTTGTAAAGTTATTTTCAGTTATTTAAAATTAGGTTAAAGGCAGAAGGCTGACACTCTGATTAAAACTTCTTAGTTTTGGTGATAAACCCATTTTTAGCCGTGTTAATTAAATTGCACCAAGTTCTCGCTCTTACATACGTCAAGGAATATTCATCAATGCAAAGGAACCTTTTGAAAACTATCGAATCGGACTGGTTCAGGGGAGGTTGCAGTTTGCTGATATGCACATATCTTGGAGGATACATTTGGGCAAACAACCCAATTCCAAAAGCCAACGCAATGTTAAACGCAATTTGCTCCTAAAACAGAAACTTTACCCCCGCCCCCAGAGTCTTTTCTTTTCCACCATGCTCCCCATCCCCCTCTCCTCCCACCCCTCCCTAGTATCACCAACTCCTGATTTAACTCTTTTAGTCGTTAGAGGAGAGGGTGGGGTCGCTTCTCCTCACCTGGCCCACAAGCAGTGCTGTAAAAGCATTTACCTTCTCCCTGAAGCTGTCTTCACCTCCCTTTATCTGCCAGGTTTCCTGAGCCCTAGGAAAACCGGGTTAAATCGGAGGCTGCTATCAAAACATTCAAATTGCCAAACCACCTCCTAGGAGCAGATTGACTGTCTTCCCATGAAGCCAGGAGTTGACGGGTTGGGCACAGGTGAGGAGTCAGGATTTGAGGTTTATAGATTATTACCTCTAATCTGACCCTTACCTGTTGTTTTTGGGTGTTAAAATCCCCGCTCACTCTGTATGACGCTATGAGGAAGATGTAACTTTAATCCACTTTTCAGGTGTTAAAATGGAACCAACTACTGAAGAAAATTTATTTTAAAATGGCTGCATGCAACCAGATCACATGCTGCACACAAACCCAGCCCCTCAATTGCAACCAGATCACATGCTGCACACAAACCCAGCCCCTTAATTGCAACCAGCTCACATGCTGCACACAAACCCAGCCCCTCAATTGCAACCAGATCACATGCTGCACACAAACCCAGCCCCTTAATTGCAACCAGATCACATGCTGCACACAAACCCAGCTCCTCAATTGCAACCAGATCACATGCTGCACACAAACCCAGCCCCTCAATTGCAACCAGATCACATGCTGCACACATACCCAGCCCCTCCATTGCAACCAGATCACATGCTGCACACATACCCAGCCCCTCCATTGCAACCAGATCACATGCTGCACACATACCCAGATCACATGCTGCACATATACCCAGCCCCTCCATTGCAACCAGATCACATGCTGCACACATACCCAGCCCCTCCATTGCAACCAGATCACATGCTGCACACAAACCCAGCCCCTTAATTGCAACCAGATCACATGCTGCACACAAACCCAACCCCTCAATTGCAACCAGATCACATGCTGCACACAAACCCAGCCCTTCCATTGCAACCAGATCACATGCTGCACACAAACCCAGCCCCTCAGTTGCAACCAGATCACATGCTGCACACAAACCCAGCCCCTCAATTGCAACCAGATCACTGCACACATACCCAGCCCCTCCATTGCAACCAGATCACATGCTGCACACAAACCCAACCCCTCAATTGCAACCAGATCACGTGCTGCACACATACCCAGATCACGTGCTGCACACATACCCAGATCACGTGCTGCACACATACCCAGATCACGTGCTGCACACATACCCAGATCACGTGCTGCACACATACCCAGATCACGTGCTGCACACATACCCAGATCACATGCTGCACACATACCCAGCCCCTCAATTGCTGCACACATACCCAGCCCCTCCATTGCAACCAGATCACGTGCTGCACACATACCCAGATCACGTGCTGCACACATACCCAGATCACATGCTGCACACATACCCAGCCCCTCAATTGCACTGTCATTTCCTGTGATTCAGAAATAGCTGATTCTGAACTAATTTTAACACACATTTACGCCGCACCTCTTGAAGAAGCTGTCCCCTAGGGTATGGTTCCTTGGCTAAGTCAAAAAGACTATGGTGCAAATGAACATCCACAGGTTATTTCAGTGAACCGTTATGGCCGCTTTAAGTTTTTGATTATGCATTTTACCACCTTCTGAATTCAACACTGAAGTTACCAATTCCAGATCATAACCACTTCTCCTATTTGTCTCAGACAGCAGCTATTGGTGATGAGTCTGTTATTCACATTCACATCTCCTCTAGACCCTACCATTCACATCTCCTCTAGATCATGCCATTCACACCTCCTCTAGTCTCTGCCATTCACACCTCCTCTTTTCCCTGCCATTCACACCTCCTCTATTCCCTGCCATTCACACCTCCTCTAGACCCTGCCATTCACACCTCCTCTGGACCCTGCCATTCACACCTCCTCTAGATCATGCCATTCACACCTCCTCTAGACTCTGCCATTCACACCTCCTCTATTCCCTGCCATTCACACCTCCTCTAGACCCTGCCATTAACATTTTCTCTTGACCCTGCCATTCACACATCCTCTAGACCCTGCCATTCACACCTCCTCTAGACCCTGCCATTCACACCTCCTCTAGACCATGCCATTCACACCTCCCCTAGAACTCACCATTCACACCTCCTCCTAGGCCCATCTTTTGTTTCTTTATTTGTCCAGTTACCATCTCCTCTTGCCTTGCACCATCACCCCTTCTGTTATTTACTCTCTCCTGCCTTCCACCCTATCCCAGAACTTCCCTTGTTCTTTCCACCCCTCCATCACTCCTCCCCCGACCCTTTTCCCTGCCCCTATCTCTGCTGATAACCTATTACATGACTAACATTTCCCCGTTTTGGTGAAAGTTCATCAACCTGAAACGTTAACTCTGTTTTCCTCTCTCCACGGATTCTGCCTGACCTGCTGCGCATTTCCATTATTTTCCCATTTTTATTTATATTTCCAGCATCCGCAGTGTTTCGCTTTTGCACTGGTCCAGCCTTTTCCTGACATTTGTACAAAGGGAATTTCCAACTGGGATCATTGGGAAATAATTAGAAACCACGGCTGATTTATTTTCCCCATTTTGATCCAGAAACAGCCGATGTGGATGTAAAGCTTTCTCTGGCCTCACTGTGGATAAAAATAACTGATAATTATTTCCCTTTGATGTGATGCAAAATATGGTTAAACAAAAAGATATCCTTTAAAAAATAATTGATGCTAGTTCCTATACGATTGAATAAGCCATTGTAATTAACGGCTTTTTCTCCCCACAAGAATTGTAAAATTATTTTTGCAAACGCAATCGAAAATTAAAACAATCTCGTCATCTTTTTGTGCATGTCTGTATTTGCACTATTTGCATTAGATAATGTGTTGCATTTTAATTCATTTTAATTCACCTTGAACTTCAAACTAAATCCTACACTTTAACTAGCTTACTGCACCTGACTCTTCCTATTTTTTTACAGAGTGTGTCCATGTCAGGGGACCAGTACTCATTCCAACAAATAATACAACGAGGCAAGTGTCCTGTCAGCATTCGCAGGTAACCCACTGCAGCCCTTGTTGTTTGGAAACAGACCCAACTCTGCTGCATTTATGCACATTGAGCGGGAGTCTCTCTGGGAGTATAGCAAATCATTCAAACATGTTGTAATCGTCACAGAAAAATCAAAACAGGGCACAAGAGTTCGACATGATAAGCTGACTATGCCCTCTGGGGGATTTTAATGGTAATCCCTTTCAGTTAGGGACCTCTATCTAAACATGCAATCTTGAAATACGCCATTTATCCCACTTTACACAAAACGAGTGGCCCCTGAGGAACAGTAGCCCACCTTTGTTTGATATGTAAGGGGCCAGATATCACATGGGAGCTAAATTATACAACTGCATCCTCTGTAGAGGGAAAGAAAAATCCTTAAAAATCTATTCCCTAGATAGCATTCCCTGGATAATAAACTGCTCTGAAAAGGTTAAAAAGAGATTAAATTAATTGTATTGAGTAGAACGGCTTCAACAGTGTCCAAACCTCACGTCCCACACCAGAAGTTGTTTTAAAGACCTTTCAGTGTGGCAATGGGCTAATATGGTTCACTCTGGAGAACATATTTGTTAATGTTATGTCCTTGTGTGTTGTGAATTCGATTCTGCAAAGCATTGATAGCAACAATGCTTTCCATTAACTCCCCATAGTCTCTTCCGTCCCTATCTCTGTAACCTCCTCCAGCCTCGCAACCCTCCGAGATCTCTGCACTCCTCTAATCCTGGCCTTTTGAACATCGCTGATTTTAATCACTGTATCATTGGCGGCCATGCCTTCAGCTGCCTGGTCCCCAACTTCAGGGCTTCACTAATGCCCTAAGCATCTCCATCTCACTGCCTCTCTCTGCTTCTTTAAGACTTTCCAAAAAACTTACCTCCTTGACCAAGCTTCTGCTCACCTGTCCTAATAACTCCTTATGTGATCATTGCTCCAGTGAAGTGCCTTGGGATGTTTAACTTTGACAAAAGTTACAATAAGAGCCCAAGTCAATGTGGTTAATGTTCCTGTAAGACATCTATGAAATTAGTGCTTCGATGACAAAAATTCTAGTCAGACAAAGAAAGTTGATAGTATTTTTTTCTTGCTCAAGGAGGTTAAAGTGCAGGTGTTTAGTTTGAAGTTCAAGGTGAACTAAAATTAATTAAAATGCAACACATTATCTAATGCAAAAAGATTACATTCAGACATACACAAAAAGATGCCAAAGAGATTATTTCAATATGACATTCATCTTCGATTGCATTTGCTAAAATAATTTTACAATTATTAAATGTGGAAAAAAAGGCTCTTAATTAAAATGCCTTATTCAATAGTATAGGAATTGTAGTGATGATCAGTTTGTTTTGTGAGGGGTCGGGGTGATGAAGAAAACAATGGAACCAGTTTTGTTTTGCAAGTGCTTTGTCCAAGTTGCTGTTTGCTGCCCTCTGCTGCTCACCATCCTCACTGTAGGTTTAATGTTGCAAATTTATTATCGACACAGAGGCACAGATTTTTTTTCTTAAAAAGGCACTAAAACTGTAATTAAAATATGAAACCTATATTCAATGTATATTTCTTTCCTGACTTAATGCAGCACTTAATGTTGGATTCTGTAGATAATAAAATACCTCCTCAGTTCTCTGCCTAACGGCAGGTCCTTGGCGATTATTCATTGAACAACACCAAAGTGCTCTGATGTTTTACCATGAATAAGGTGAGGAGGCAGGCACCAAGTCTACCTCAGCCAGAACTGGGTTTGAACCCCCTGCTGTTGCTGTTCGTCTGATCCACACACTAGCCATCCAGCCAACAGAGCTAACTGCAGACTTACAGTAGACTATTAATTTTAATACCGGGTTTTTTAGAATATGTGCAGCACACTCAATGAAAAGTCACTCACTAAAAACATAGAATAAATCATGTTTGAGAAAGAAGGAGTAGAAAATGTTGGAGAAAATGTCACATTGCCTTTTCTCTGCCTCTTTTATTCTCTCGCTATGAGGATTAAATCACACATGAGTGAGTTTCAGAATAAGGCTTCTCATTGGCTTTGATTGTGCATCAGTCAATGGGGCTCAGTCACATCCCACACAGCAAGATCCCCAAACAGCCACCAAGGCCAAGGATCAGATAGTTATGGAAAACTACCTGTTAACGTTTCAGTCCTAATGCCACTATTTTATTTAGTATTTAGCTGATTTTATGTGACACCTGTCACTGTAATGAGTTAAAGTAGCTTCAAACCTCTCCCTGTTTTTAGAATGATGCAGAACAGGCTCTGCTGCACAGCCTTAAGATTCAAGCATCCTGATGAACTTCAATCCACGAATTCGTTTCATTAACCGCACCACACATCTGAGCCTGAACCACACCACTCGACTCTGACCTCCACTTGGCCATTGCAACTCTCACCCATGCCCTTGTCACCTCCAAATGTGATTTTTCCCACTGTCTTCACAGCTGACCCCTGAGCTCCACTCTACATCCATTTCAACCCATCCAAATCCCTCTTGTCCACATTCTATTTCTCACTAAACCCCGCCCACCCTGGACCTTCACTGGTTCCTATTCCTTGTCTGCAAATCATCCTTTGCACCCACCCTCGCCCCAAACCCCTGTGGCCAGCCTGTGCTGTTCCCTACAGCTCTCTGCCTCGATGCTGCTCTGGCTCGAGGCTATTGTACATCCCACCCTCTCCCTCCGCTATCAGCCACTGAGCCCCTACACTCTGCATTGATGGCTGACTAAAATCACCACATTCAACCCATTTTAACAGAACTGGGGAGCCCATCGAGATTGGAAAGTTCCCATTCCAAATGAGACATGAGACAGAATAAATGCTCACCATTGGAAGTGGTTCTCAATGCCTTTGTGTGTTTGGACATATCAGAGAAATGTCACAAAGCCTCCACTTCCTCCAACACTTACATTACTTTTTAATATCCTAGTTAAATAATTGATTTTTTTTTGGAAAAAAATGGAGCCAAATTGCCTTCAGAACTAACTACTATAAGATGCAGCTCTTTAATTTTTATGGCCCTGGAACACAGAGCTGATTCCAACAGTGATTTCCCCATCAATGAAACAGTAAACCATTGATTTTAATGTTTACCTTGATTGTATCACTGTTAAATGTATATATATATATAATTATATGTGTTATATATATTCCATTTACTGTAAAATCATTACAAACTATTAAAATTCCAACCAAACATGAATATGGACACCAATTGTCCCTGTAGGCTGTTGTCCTTATAATTCATTAGCAGCCAGATCAATACAAAAACATGAAAGCGTTATAGCAAGAATAACAAATAGTAGAACACTACAAGATTAGGAAGAAATTAGTGGATTCCTCCAAGACTAGGAATTAGCATAACATATTGGATTTTAAACTTCAAATGCTCTTAAATCTTGAAGCTTTGGAGTGAATATAAAAGTGTAAGAATTTTTACCCACTTTATTTATTTAATTATCACTGATAATGAGATTTATTTAACTTGTGATAATAAATATCATCGATGCTAACATAAGTTATACACATACGATTGATAAGGATTTAATTCAACATCCTACTATAAATCCAACCGAATCTGGTTTGTTTTATATAAAGACCCATCGTTCACTCAGTATCTAACAGTGTCTGCCAATAGCTAGACTTGCCCTTGCACATTTAGTCTTCTTCAATTTTGGGCGTCACAAGGCGCTGGAAGTGTAAATGGATAATGTCGCTGTGAGGAAACCAGCATTTGTGGCCTGAGTGAACAGGACAAGTAACTGTATGTCTCCTTAACCAGGTAAAATAATTGTGAAATTAGCGGTCCAAGGGGTGAGAAAGGGTGTGCAAATAAGAATGGGCGAATTCAATGTCAAATCAGGTATACAAAGAGAAATAAAGAAAAGGAAAGGAAGATTGGATTAAGAGGGAGAAAAAAGAGGCAGAAAGGAAAAGTGAAAAAAAATTGACATTTTATGCTTTTTTAAAAAAATTGTAACAACAATTAAAGCCTGAAATTAAAGACTCCACACTTGAAAATGGTTCATTTTCAGGGCCAGAGAGGCTGATTGACAGTAATTAACATTTATCACATCATTAAATTGGAATTTAGACTGGAATGGACAAGGCATAACTTGTTGGTGTGAATCCAGTTCCTATCTACCACACAAATATAGTAACTTCACAGTGTCCAACACCGGTCAATAGTCAGGCAGATGGTCAGCTGCTCTTTTCATGAAACTAATGTTGGGAGTGGCACAATAACATTTGGATTTGTGTATTTGACCTCATATCTCCCCACTTCTGAAGTTGCTGTGACATTCACACGTAAATAAATAATGAAAAGCACCATTCGCCTCACTGTGATTTTGGCAGCAAAATATGGGCCAAAACATTCCCCTTCTTTCTTCAGAGAACGCCGTCTCATGCTAAAGTAAAGTGCTTCATCCATTCTTCATGCTATGTATTTGACGTTGATAGGTTGTGTTTATTTGCAACAAGCTTGGGTTGGACCAGATTTCTGATTGGTCGCCCTTTGGAGAACAAGCTTGACCTGAAACATGACTCAGACCACAGGCTCTGGTCAAGAGTATGTATGCGCAGATGCAAATAAGACCTGTAAGTGTGGCTCCAGTGAAGGGACAGACCACAGGCGGTTGCACGTGTGCAGGTTGAGGGCTGATATGCTTTGAAGTAATCGCTCCACTTTTACAAGAGGAGGAGTGAATTGTCTGGTAATTGGGTGTTTAATTGTGTTCAGATGGTGACTTTAACTGGGGATCCACTTGTGCTCCTATATATAGGAACAGACCGAACTGTGTTGGCTGGGTTAGGAAGTGTGTGTTTGTGCTGTGTGTTTTGGTGAATAAAAGATTATGAAATCTGTAAATACTAGGCTCCAGTTTTACCCTTCACTGCCTGACTATCTAGAATAGAACAGTAGCGTGGGGGCACCACAAGTATGACATTTCTCATGTAATATCTACACGCACAAACGCACACATGCACAGATAGAGGAAAATTTTTCTCCCCGTTAGGCGGGCCGGTTGGGAGCAGGCGTGGACCTGATCGCCACCCACAATTGGCAACGTGCCACTATTTTACGTAGGCCGGCCAATTAAGGCTCACCCAGCCTGACACGCGCCTGGTAGCGCTGAGCGATCCCTGTGCGGGCGGGCAGGGGGAGGAGGGAGAGTCGGGGCTTGTGTGCTTTCACACATGTACACAAAGGAGCGCACAAATCTCCCTGAGGCACATTGAAAAAAAACAGAAAAGTAAAATTACTCAGACATGTCCCCTCATGCGCACATGAGCTGGGACACGTTCATGAATTTTCATGAAAAGTTTTTATTTAGTTAATAGAACCTTTGTGAAACCTCATCCCGCCCGTGGATGAGGTTTCATGAAAAATGCGAAGGCCGCCTGGGCTCTTCGCCTGGCCCCCCCCCCCTGCCCCCAGCCAACCTTAAGGTCGGACAGGCAGCCCTGACATTTAGTTCAATTGGTTTATTCATGGCCTTAACGGGCCTTTGACAGTTCGGCGGGCGTGCAGCCGACTCTGGTGCTCACCCGCCAAATGGAAGATCAGAATGATGCTCGGTGACGTCGAGACATACACCCTATGTCACCGCGCATCATTTTACGCATCAGCGAGTGGGGCCCGCCCCCACATGCCGAACAGAAAATTCTGTCCATAAACATACACACGCACACACACATATGAAGAAAAGTGAAAGTTGCCATAGTCCCAAAGGACCATGGGCTACTCTCTCATTAGTGACTGGGAGTGGGACCTCTGACTGATAGCTGCTTCTCCCTTGAGTTAGAGCGCTGAGGTAATTGTTCTGAATTTATTGTCAGCCTGGCTAAGGCAGCACAGATGCAGGAGCAAGCGTTGAGACTTGCTGATCTGTGCAGAGCTCTGTACTTGCAGGACAGTAAACCAAATTATTATGGGAACGCCAACTATTGTCTGGGTAAAATATTCAATCTTAAATCATATTAGAGGAAGGGGTAAGAAGTGTGTAGTCATGCTGCATTAGAGATTATCAGCCTTGAGGGATCAGCTGGCCGTTTTCTATCTGTCATTTTCACATGGAAGTACACTTCAAGAAGCTGATACAAACAAAAATTTTTTTTAATAATTTGAACAGCAGCCAGAGAAATAAGCTACCCCTCCTCCTGCCACTAGATGGCAGCAGCTGGACTTGTAAAGGATTCTTAAATAATTTCAACGGATGTATATTCAAATCCAGTAATAAAATCATAAAGGATCCATTGTGACGATTTACACAAAATTAAATAAAGAAATTTTTTCATTCCCCTGTTGGATTTATGAGTAATATCTTGTATTAATGCGCCCTAGTTTTCGACTGGTCCACAGGTGGAAACACTGTCTCCACATCGACCCCATCCATCATATTCAGAATTTTAAATTAAATTCATTTTAAAGAGTTTTATCAGGTCTCCTCTAAGTCTTCTGTTTTCTAAAGAAAAATGCCCGAAGCTGTTCAATTTTTCCCAATAACTGTAATCTCTCGGGGCCCAGCATAAAATTCAAGATTTGTTTGTGGCTTACAGTGGTAACAAGGGATGTAGATGAAAGGTCTGGAATCTAGGAAGTCGCTATTTTGTTCGTGTCACAAGGTGAAAATCGCTCGATTCTAACTCCCTTCCATTTGAGTGCTGTGAGGGGTCAAATCACATTACACATCAACGGTGGATCACAGACACCACTGTTGTCACTCAGGAGAAATATGACTGGATCACCATCCTATTACAGACCATACTTTCTACAGACAACACAAATCCACAATCATCTGAGTGGTGTGGGTTTTAGTGCAGCCTCAGCATCTAACATAGCCTCTGCCCTTTGTCGGGATGACTCCTGAAGATCAGGGTATTTTTCCCACAGTGACGAACCTGGTTTTGGAAAAATTGGAAGGACATTGAGTTTTGGATGTTCTTCCTCCTGAGTTATAGTTTTTTTAAAGTTTACAATATTGAGTCTCTAAAACTCTCGGTCAGGGAGTTTGTGTGTGGGGGTGCCTGAGAAGCAAGCTGCAAGGAAAAGACCCTCTCTTTCCCTCTTACCCATCTTGATGTTGAACTTCCCTCAGAATCATTTCATCAGAATAAATCATCTGTCATTAGTCAAAAAAAGACCACGGGTCAAGATAGATGTCCAGCGGGGAACACCTGGAGAGGGAAGGGATACTTCGTATGTCTAATTTAACAAAGATCTGCTGTTGTCAGGCTTGGTTAAAAATACTTGGCTTAAGGGGAGGATTCTTTCGACATCTTAGTCTCTAAAACTCTCAATCAGAGTGTGTGTGAGTGTGTGTGTGTCTTAGAGGCAGGCTGCAATAAAAAAGACTCTCCCTTTCCCTCCCTCTTCTCCACCTTTGTGTTAAACCTTCCCTCAGAAACGTCTCATCAGAAAAACTCATCAGTTTTCTTGAGAATTCGCAAAGTTGCGATAAATAAGTCATCAAGGGCAGTTTCACCAACAAATCCATCTGAAAGAACTTCCAGTTCTATTGTGACCAGAATTCTGTTAGATCAACAGCATCAAGATCTCTTTGAATTTTATCCCCTTAAAAGGAACTTTCCCATCCTCCAGCCTCTACAGGGGACTGTGTTTGTTTTGAAATAAAAAGATTTGTTCCTTACAAAGGACATTGAATTTTGGACATTCTTCCTCCTGAGTTATTTTTAAAAGTTTGCAATATTGCTTTGGGGCTGTGAACATGTAATTCTTCAAAATAACCACAGGCCAAGATAGATATCCAGCAGGGATTAACTCATAAAGGAAGATATACTCTGTACATCTAAGTTAACAAAGAGCTGCTTTTGTCGGGCTAAAGATTCTTGCTGATTGGTTAAAATCACCTGGCCTAAAAGACGTTTTTTTGAACATCATAGGGCAGAATTTTGCCCTCGGATGGCGGGCAGGCCCCACCGCTCATCGACGGGCGGACAGCCGACCCCCACTGCCAAAACGGGGCCCGCCGCTATGCACTTCCTGTGCGGGGAGGGGAGGGATTTCCCATCTGTCAAAGTGCTCGCACTGCTCCCTGAGGCAAAGTGCTGTCTCAGGGAGACTAGTGACAGGTAAGAAGAGTCAAAAAATAGAGAAATATTAAAATTTTTAACATGTCCCCCTCATGTGACAATGTCACACGAGATGGGATATGGTAATAAGAAACACAAGTTTATTAATTTTTTTAAAAACGGACATGATACCCATCCCGCCAGTGGATGAAGTTTAATGTATTATCAGAAGTTCGCTGGGGCTCCTGGCCTGCCCGCCAGCCTTAAGCTTGGACGGGCAGGGCCTTTAACAAGGTTAATTAGCCTGTCAATGGCCTCCATTGGCCATTGGCAGGTCGGCGGGCAGACAGCTGATTTCGCTGTCCGCCCGCCTTCCTGAATATTTAAAGGGATCGGGATGACGTCGGGGGTTCCTCCTGATGTCATCCCGCGCCATTTTACCCTCGGCGAGCGGGCCCCGCCCCCAAATTGCCGAGGGGAAAGTCCTGGCCATAGTCTCTAAAACTGTCGGTCAGGGAGTTTGTGTGTGGGGGTGCCTGAGAAGCAAGCTGCAAGGAAAAGACCCTCTCTTTCCCTCTTACCCATCTTGATGTTGAACTTCCCTCAGAATCATTTCATCAGAATAAATCATTTTTTTTCAGGATTCACAAAGTTATGATAAGAGTCAGCAAGGACAGTTTCACCATCAAACACATCTGAAAAAACTTCCATATCTATTGTGACCAGGATTCTGTTAGATCAACAGCATCAAGATCTCTTCGAATTTTATCCCCTTAAAATAAACTTCCCTATCCTCCAGTGTTTGATTTGTTCTGTTTTGTGTTTGTGAGAGTGTATGGGGGTTCAAAAATCTTTTTTTAAAAAGTCGTTACACTTGTAAACTAGAACTTGTATGTTAACCAGTTTGTTTTATAATAAATCAATTTTTTGTGTTTACTGAAAGAGGGCTGGTTAGCATCTTTTTATACTGGAAATAATAGTGTCAAAAGTAAACACTTGGCCAGTTTTGTAGGTGAATTAAACATTTAAGCTATTGCTATGACCTGTTGAGAAGTGAGGCTAGAATTAACTGCGCACACCTCCCAGCTCAGTCCATAACACCTAAAAGCTGCTGAAAGTACAAAGTGATAATGCCTCAGCGAGAGCAACAAGGCACCTGGGACCAGAATGAACAGAGTAAGTAACTGGTTATTTCCTTGACCCATAATATTGGAGGATTGGGAAGGACTGAGAGGGAGGGTAAATTAAAGGGAGTAAATTCAGGTGGAGAAAGCAAAATCAAAAGAGGGAAAGAAAGGGTGGACTAAGGGAGAAGAATAAAAGCCGGAAGGAACAACAAATTGAGGTTTGATTTTACATTTTTTAAATTTCCAACAATTAAAACCAGAGGAATTGAGGCTCCTTTCTTGTCATAGGCCCAGAACTTCCATGGAGCGGTAATCACCATCGGATTGCCAATGCATTCCTATTTATTTACCCAGGTCAGGAGCTGCACATTTCTCCTCCGGAATTCCGACCCGGGCCTACAGCGAAATGTGCGGTGTTCCAGCTCCTGGAGTCGCTTCAGAGTAGGACCAGCAGCATTGGGGGAAGTGAAGCCAAGGCCACTTTCTTTACAGCACCAACTGTGATAAAGCAGATAGGTTTAAAGGTCCCAGCCACTATGAGAAGCCAGGGAGAAGGTAAGTGTGTAAGGTAAGTGGGTAGGATGGGTTAGTTGGGGGGAGTTGGGAGGGTAGTCGCTGGGGGAAGGGGGGAGGGGGAGGTGTTGGGGGGCAGCCAGGGGATGGGAGTTCGGGAGGGTAGCCAGGGAGGGGTTGGGGTGTTATTCAGGGGGTGGGGGTAATCGGGTGGTGGCGGGGCCAGGGGGGAGATAGGGAGGGTAGTTGGGGGGTGGGGAAGGTAGTCGGAGGGGTGGGTGTTGATAGTCGGGAGTGTTAGGGGTGGTAGCCGGGGATTCCAGTGCAGGGTGAGGGGGTGCCATAGTTACCCGGGAGTTAGACATGGTTTTAATCCTTCTCGTTTCTCCTGGGTGACGATTCTGCTAAGAGGTAATTGCTCATCGGAAGTTTAAACTTCCCGTGCATTTCCCGTGCAGTCCTTGCCTGTGGACTTCCGGGAGCTGGTCCCCCAGAGCATCTTCTGGGGCACCCCTGGGGTACAGCCCCCACAACCCACCCCCTCCCCTGAAACCCCACCCCAGGGAATGGAAGTTCTGGGTCATAGTCAATTTTCAGTGACCGAGAGGTTGATGTTCAGTAAATAACAGTTATTTTGTTGTTAAAAGGGTACTTATGCTACTATTTATCTGTCCTAAGTACCTGTGGTGAGCTTAGTTTGTATCTACCAGTGAAACACAGACTCCACGCCAGTCAGCAAGACAGATAGATGCCATTTTATGTGAATCTGCTGCCAGACCAGCACATTTCAGGCAGCAACGTTTGGATTTCTGTGTTTAGTTGCCCACCTGCCTCTCGTTGATGTTGTGGCATTTACAGTGGCACTTGTGTTATTTTCAATTTAAACCTGACCCAAAAGATTCCCATCCAGTTTCGCCCTTGGATTAACATAGACTTTGGGAGCCACTTGCTGGTCAGTCTGAGCAAATGCAGCTTAATATAAAAGACCCTAAATTCCCATTTCATTTCATCCAAATCCTCATGTTCTGCTCAAATGATAAACTTCATCCATTTTTATTATTTACAAAACTGGTTGATTCAAGAGAAACTGCAACTGCTGTGCCGTGTCCTCTGGAGTTTAGAAGAGGAAGGTGATATAATTAAAACATAAAATTCTTAATGAGCTTGACAGCGTAGACAGTGAGGTCAGTATTTAATGCCCAGCCCAGTGGTGATTTTGGTAGCGGGACAACACTTAATCAGGCAGGAGGGTGGTGGGTTGGGTCCTTGCCACATTCCTGCCTTAGCCCTGATTAGGCCCATGAGAGGAAGGCCTGTGGAAGGCCTTCCTGTGCTGCCACCAGTTGGGCCCCTTGAATGGGCAATTAATGCCCACTCAAGGGCCTCATCCCACTACCGTTAATATTAACCCAGCAGTGGGTGGGGTGAGGCGGGGAGCATATCAAGCAAACCCATGCGGTGTTGCTTGAGGGGTCCAAGGTGGAGCCCTCGTTCAAAGGCACTCAGTGCCTGATTGAGAGACCTGGCATCAGGAAAGGAGGGGGGGCTGCTGAGAGCCATCCCATCCCACCCTTGCTGCCCACCCCCCTCTGCCCCTCGACCCCCACCCCCCCCCCCCCCCCCCCCCCCACCCCATGGCACCCCTCCCACCATCACTCACTTCTGGTCTGGGGCACATTGGCAATCAGAGCTGCTGATTGGCTGGAAGCTCTCAGTAGGTAGGACCTCCAACCCAGGGATCCTTAATCCCAGAGGAAAGCCCCCCACTGGCCTGCCCAGGTGCCCCGGTAATCTCACCAGCTCTCCAGCTGACAGCCAAGACCCCCATTGCCTCCATTAAATACCGTCCTGAGAGACTGCTCCACCCAGCCCACCCCCCACACCCCCACCCAGACCCCTGGCTGGAGAGTCTAGAACACGGGGTCACAATCTCAGGATTAGGGGTCGGCAATTTCAGACTGAGATGAGGAAAAACTTCTTCACTCGAAGGGTTGAGAATCTTTGCAATTCTCCAGCCTGGAGAGCTGTGGATGCTCCATCAAAGATCATTGGATTTCAGTGTGCTTATGGAATTGAGGGATTATAGTATAAGATGGGAAGTTGATGCAGAAGTTCAGCTATGATCGGCTTGAATGGTAGCACATGTTAGAGAGGCCAAATAGCCTAATCCTGCTCCTATTCCTTATGCTGTAACAGGAACTACCTGGACGTACACAACAAGTCTGTCAGGGTCTGTAGCTGGATGCTCCATCAAAACAATAAGAGGCCCCTCTCATTGGCTGAACAATGGGGTGTGATCAAGCTCCAATCAGAGTGACTCCTCTCCAAGTTATTTTCACCAGCTGGCTGTCTGACACACAGGGAAATTCATCACCGAGTTTAATCCTCTGAAAGCCTACACAAGCCTGGATCTCCCACTTTTGGAATTCTAGTCTGAAGGCCAAGTGACATTCTTTTTCCACTTTCAACCCCAGAGAATTTCCTGGGTCCGACTGGAGTGTCTTTGGGATGGTACCAGCTGCTGGGGGCATTAGTTCCGAGAATGCAGTTGTTCGTCCTGTGATTGATTGTGTCCCTGGGCTAGGGCCTGAATTTTCACAGGGACAGAGGGGCCTCCAGCTTAGCCAAATTGGCGCCGGAACCTTAACTCCGGAAATCCGGCCTCCAAACCCGGCATCCACTTTTTCGCTGGCGGTGGGGGGGGGGTGTCGCTGTGAGTGGAGAACAGGGACCAGTTGTAGGTTATCCATCCATGGTTCACAGAGGTAGCTGCACATGAAAAATATCCAATTTTCACTATTGGGCTGTCCAGATCACAACTTGTGGACTTTACACTTTTCAGGACAAGGCCTGAAGCTGCTGAAGTTGCTTAGAGAGTTAGGGTACCCTTTTGGATAGGTTCAGGGACACCTTTGAGGGAGGTCAAATGCCCTTTGAGAACACTAAAAGTAGACAATGTCTGTGCGTAAAAAGTGGATAAACTAGTTGGAATTCTCAACCTCCCAAGGCATTTAAATCTCCTGGCCTTTAAATTTTAAAAATAACTCTGTAATTTTAAAAAAGTCATTGCTCACTATTTCACTCTGTCTGTTGATATAAGTCTGAGGGTTATCATTATAGGATTTGTGCTGCATGAGGCCTATGATGGGCCATGGAGTGCGGGTGCATGAGGTGCATGGGGGGTGTGTGGGGCGGGGTGAAGGGGTGTGAGGAGTGAGGGCTAGAGGGTTGTTTTGGGTTTTCTTGTTTATTTTTACAGCAATGCCAGACCGAGGCGGGCCATTCACACAACTCTCCTCCATGCCTGGCAGCCCATGTGGCTGCCTCCACCCTATTTCCAAAGGCAGCAGGCCACTCAACTCTGCTCCACCAGGGTTGATCTGATTGTGGCCTTAACTCCACATTTCTTCCTACCCACTATACGCTTTGACTCCCTTGTCAATCAACAATATATCAGCAACCATTTTGCGCACAGGAAGCTCCCAAAACAATTAGATAAATGAGCAGACAATCTGCTTTTTCACAGTTTTGATAAAGGAATAAATATTGGCCAAGATACCCCAGGATAACTCTGGTAATTTCAAGGATGTGGATGAAGACATCAGTACATTATCTGGTAAAAACTGCCAGGGATTACCAAATCCCAATTATCTTTGTCAATATTGTTAATATCATGATATTGAATACAATTGAAATAAAGAATTCAAATGTTTACGTAGCTGTTTATAAACTTCCTCCAGCTGCAAACTCCCCATGGAGCCACCAGAAATGATCAAGCCTATTTCACACCAACCATTGGAACTCCAATAAGTGTCTTCATTGAGGTGGTCATGAATTTCGATCATACAATTTAGGAGCCGGAGTAGGCCACTCAGTCACTTGAGCCTGCTCTGCCACTCAATAAGATCGTGGCTGATCTGATAGTAAACTCAACTCCACATTCCCACCCACCCTTGATAACCTTTCACCCCCATGTTAATCGAGCATATATCTAGTTCTGCCTTAAAAATATTCAAAGGCTCTGCTTCCACCATCTTTTGAGGAAGAGAGTTCCAAAGACTCATGACCCTCTGAGAGAAGAATATTCTCATCATCTCTGTCTTAAATGGGCAACTTCTCATTTTTAAACAGTGACCCCTAGTTCTAGATTCTCCCACAAGAGGAAACATCTTCTCCACAACCACCCTGTCAAGACCCCTCAGGGTATTATATGTTTCATTCAAGCTGCCTCTTACTCTTCTAAACTCCAGAGGATACAACCTTTCCTCCTAAGACAACCCGCCCATTCTAGGATTAGTCTGGTAAACCTTCTCTGAACTACTTCCAAAGCATTTACATCCTTCCTTAAATAAGGAGACCAATACTGTGCACAGTGCTCCAGATCTGGTCTCACCAGTGCCCTGTATAACTGAAGCATAATCTCCCTACTTCTGTATTCAATTCCCCTTGCAATAAACAATAACATTCTATTAGCTTTCCTAAGTACTTGCTGTACCTGCATACTAATCTTTTGCAATTCATGCACTAAGACACTCAGGTCCCTCTGCATTTCAGAGCTCCACAATTTCTCACCATTTAGATAATAAGCTTCATTTTTTATTCTTCCTGCCAAAGTGGACAACCTCACATTTTCCCACATTATACCCCATATGCCAGATCTTTGCCCACTCACTTAACCTATCTATGTCCCTTTATAGCCTCCTTATGTATTCTTCACAATTTACTTTCCTACCTATATTTGTGTCATCACCAACTTTAGCAACCATACCTTCAGTCCCTTCACCCAAGTCATTTATACAAATTGTAAAAAGTTGCCCAGCACTGATCCCTGCGGCACACTCATTACATCTTGCCAACCAAAAAATGACCCATTTATGCCTACTCTCCATTTCCTGTTAGCCAGCCAATCTTCTATCCATGCCATTACATTATCACCTGCACCATGAGCTTTTATTTTCCACAATAACCTTTGATGTGGCACCTCATCAAATGCATCCACCGGTTCTCCATCATGCATATCATACGTTACTTCTTCAAAGAACTCCAATAAATTAGTTAAACATGGTTTCCCTTTCATAAAACCTTGTTGACTCTGCCTGGTTAACCTGAATTTTTCTAAAGTGCCCTGCCATAATGTCTTTAATACAGTAATAGCTTCTAATATTTTCCCTATGATAGATGTTAAGCTAACTGACCTGTCATTTCCTGCTTTCTGGCTCCCTACCTTTTTGAATAAAGGAGATACTTTGGCTATTTTCCAATCTAATAGAACCTTCCCTGAATCCAGGGAATTTTTGAAAATTAAAACAATGCATCAAATGTCTCACTAGACACTTCTTTAAAGACACATGGGATGAAGTCCATCAGGACCCAGGGGCTTGATAGCCTGCAACTCCAACAATTTGCTCAGTACCACCTCCCTGGTGATTGTAATTTTCTTGAATTCCTCCCTTCCTTCCATTTCCTGATCTATAGCTATTTTTTGGATGTTATTTGAGTTCTCTATAGTGAAAACTGATGAAAAATACCTGTTTAATTCAGGTGAGGTGAGAGTGACTGCCCTTCACATCAAGGCAGCATTTGACCGAGTGTGGGTTGATCAGGATGAAGATGAGGATGCTGGACATCGGTCTTTTAGAATAGCTGCACTTGATATGGACTGGGGTTGAACTGAGCAATGACAGAAGTTTGGAACTGGACTATAGGAAGCTTGGCAGTCCAGGATGTTGCAGAAGAAGGCTACTAAAGAGTGACTGTCCCAAACTTGGAGATGGAAATTCCATGACATTTGCTGACTTGGCTGGAAGGAATAGGTGGCCTGGGGGAGAGAGGGGGTCAAAGAAGGCACACAAGAAGGAGCTGTTGAACTAACTGATCTGTTTCTTTACTGTAAATACTTTGTGTTTGAACTGAGGACAATGCCTGGGCAATTAGTACTTTGACTAGGCAGAGAGAGAGAGAGAGAGAGAGAGACACACAATTGCATACATTGACCTAACTAGATTGGTAATGGCCAAGCAGCCAGAGTGGTGGGTGTGCTCCAGTCCATCACCTCGAATTTGAGGGTGTGGAGGTGGGAACCAAGCCAGGAGAACAGCGGGGCTATGGGGTTTCATAGGATTTGATGGACACAAGGAAACCAAAGATGAAACAAGTGAGGCAGGCAACAATGCTCATTGGGACGAGAGGAGTGGAAGATCAAAGAAAGGGAAGAGAGGAGTTAGATATGCCCAGCGATTGGGCTAGGCCTGGAGGTGGGCAGGGAGATCTGGATGATGAAAGAGCTGAAATCATGATCAAACAAAGACTTGTGAGTAAACCAACCAAGGGATTAAAACCTGAGAGATGGCAGATTGTTAGGGGTTGGTGAGGGGTGGGGAAGGTATCTATTGGTGTAAGCGGAGGTTGATGACAGCAGCCTGAGGTTGAATGAAGAGACAAAGGACAAAGGAATCAGATGTGAGACAGGGCAGCTTTAGTTTCAAAGAAATTTGAAATAATGTTTTTTGAAGAAACCATGAGATCACAAAGGTTTATCCAAAGACTAGGCGAAGAGAGCAAGAAAGAAGTTTCATAGGAGAGGGGCCCAGGATACACCATGAGATGCTCAAAAGGGCAGACCAGTCAAGACAGCACCCATGGGTGACAGCTGTGCCATACCTCAATGGTCTGAGAGAAGAACATCACATGACTTTGGGCAGTTATGGAAAGGATAGGTTTCATCATCGCTGAATGGGATTTCTGTCTACTCCCTCCTCCTGTTTGCCCCAGAGCTCGTGGATGGAGAGAGCTTTATTTGTAAGGGAGTGGATATTTTGAACAGGAATAAAGAAGGAGACAAGAGGGGTCAAGGCAGAAGAGTTGGAAGCAGAAAATGGACATGTTACACGTAGCTAATAAATTTTAGTTTAGATCTACAACAAGGAGATAGAATTCTGTCTCCAGGTTTACTATCAAGTTATATTATTGAGAACAAATGGTGTTCATACATTTGTGATGAACACTTTGATCACAGAAAATGGTTTATCTTCAAGCACTAAGAACATTCTGGAAGAATGTGTGTTTTAAAAGACACTGCTCTTTAAAGGGTTAATGCAAGAACACTGATTGCTTTTCTTGGAAGAAATATCCATTTAGAAGGTAATTAAGCAGCTGTAAAGAAGCTGGGAACCTCTTGATCCTGGTGCACTGTGTACAAACAGGGTTACATGGTAGTTTATGGCTCTGGGAGAAAAAAAAACCATGTCTGGAAATATTGTGTTAAAAGTTGGTTTTGGCTTTGCTTTGAGAAGGAGAAGGACCAACTGCTTGTGAAGGAAGGCAGCAGCCCTTTTGCAGTCCAGGGCCAGTCAGCAGCCGGAAATGAATAGTATCTGCTTCTAAGTTGCTCTGTGTGCTGGAATAGAGTGCCTGCAGGTATTCCTCCAGCCTGTCTAGAAAGCAGTGGAAGAGTCATCGATTGTTTCACAGGTCAGTGCTGAGAGACCAACTGTATAACCTGGACGCCGTTTCAATGGCTCCTCCATCTTTCCTTTTCCCCTGAACCATTGACTTTTAACTTTTGGCTGAATTCCTCCATTTTTATTATTTTTTTGGTATATATCTATGTATGTGTGTATGTGTCTGTGTGTGTGTGAGAGAGACTTAGGATATCTTGACAGAGCAATAAGCTTTGCCTTTCTATTTGACAATATTGGTTTTATAATAAACTAATGAGTTTGTTGTTTATTGAAAGAAGCCTGGTTAAAGTCTCTTTTATTCTGGGTACCGGTAGTGAGGGTAAACAATTGGCCACGTTGGTGAGTGAATTAAACTTTTAAACTAATGATGTGAACAGTTGGGCAGCGGAGCTAGTCAAACTGTGCACTCCTCCCATCCTGGCCGGAACACATTTGATACATTACTTGAAAGTGAAATAAAAAACATTAGTACTTTGGCTCAAAATGAGGAGAGGTTTCCATTCCTGGTGTGGTTTGCAAGCATTTAAAAGAAGAATTCCCATTTTGTTTAAATAAGCAAACCTCACGACCTCAGGACACCACAAAGTGACTCACAGAAAATAAAAATCATTTTATTTCAGTTACCAATTGTAAAGGAGGGAAAAGCTAATGTCAATTTGCACAAAAGAAGATCCCACAAACAGATAAATAGACACACAAGGGAGAACTCCCCAGCTCTTCTCATCCAAGTAACATTTCCAGAAAACCACAACTCAATAATATCATTAGGTTGCAGATTTTCAGCTAAACTCAACCCAAGAGAGCCAAGTGCAACTGTACTAGGTTCCTGCACGAGATAATTTGAGACGGGAGGGAGTGAGGGACAGGGGCACAGGAAGAGGGACAGAGGGGGAATTGAGGGACAGGGACACGGGAGGGAGTGAGGGACAGTGACATGGGAGGGAGCGAGGAGTGAGGGACAGTGACACAGGAGGGAGCAAGGGACAGTAACACAGGAGGGTGTGAGGGACAGGGACATAGGAGAGAGTGAGGGATGGTGACACAGGCGGGAGTGAGGAGTGAAGGACAGGGACACAGGAGGGAGTGAGGGACAGGGCACAGGAGGGATTGAGGAGTGAGGGACAGAGACACAGGAGGGTGTGAGGGACAGGGACACAGGAGAGAGTGAGGGATGGTGACACAGGCGGGAGTGAGGAGTGAAGGACAGGAACACAGGAGGGATTGAGGTGTGAGGGATAGGGACACAGGAGGAAGTGAGGGGCAGGGACACAGGAGGGAGCGAGGGGCAGGGACACAGGAGGGAGTGAGGGACAGGGACACAGGAGGGAGTGAGGGATGGCAACACAGGAGGGAGTGAGGGATGGGACACAGGCAGGAGTGAGGAGTGAAGGACAGGGACGCAGGAGGGAGTGAGGGACGGGGCACAGGAGGGAGTGAGGGACGGGGCACAGGAGGAAGTGAGGGACAGGGGCACAGGAGGAAGTGAGGGACAGGGACACAGGAGGGAGTGAGGGACAGGGACACAGGAGGGAGTGAGGGACAGCGACACTGGTAGGAGTGAGGGACAGGGGCACAGGAGGGAGTGAGGAGTGAGGGACAGGGGCACAGGAGGGAGTGAGGGATGGCTTTCCTTGGTCCTGAACTCTCTCCTTATTTACTCACTCTTAGGCCTTAATGATGGAAGGAAAAGCAGATGTCCCAAATCACACCATCAACTCATACATCAGCAAACTAAAATCAGGAGCGATTGAAACTAACTCTCATTAACCAGAACTTTGAATGAAGGAAGTGAAAGTACATTGGACCGTTCATGGTGCAGCTTTGTTTAGTTGCTTGTGTTCTCATTGGCTGTGTCATAGACCAGCTGATGGAGCAGCAGCTGAATTACATAAAGATCGAAATTGCATTTCTATAGCACCTTTCCTGAGCTCCAGAAGTCCTAAAGCATTTTACATCTAGTTAATTACTTTTGAAGTGTTGTCACTGTCGTTCTGTAGGCAAATACAGCAGCCAATTTGTGTAGAGCATGCTCCTACATACAGCGATGTGATAAGTGGCCAGATAATGTTTTTTTAGTGGTTGTTTAAGGACTAAATGTTGACCTGGAGAATGTCCCTACTGCTTTTTGAATTGTGCCAAAGAATATTTTCTACGACTTGACTGGGCAGATAGGAACTCAGTTTAACATCATGTCCAAAAGGACATGTAGGCCACCACTGACCTGCTGGCCCAGGGGAGGTGCTGATTTCCGGAGTGGAGCTTTCCTCCTGGATTTTCCTCATTTCTCCAGGAGTTAAAGAATAATCTCCCTAAATAGGAGTTATGTGTAGACCAGGCCTGTCAGGTAGGTCCCTTCAAATGACAACAACAACTTGCACCTTTATAGTGCTTTTAACATCATGAAAAGTCACAGTGATGAGCTTTAGAAAAAGAGGCACCAGATTTTCCATCTGGTCATCTGGGTCATCTGTCACTTGTTCATGTTGTTCTTTCCAGAGTGCTTACCCTTGTCGTGCTATTATCACATTCTGCTTTCTAACCTTAATACCACCATCAGCACCTCCTTTAGCCAGTACCACTATCATTAACACCCCTTTGTCCTTTTGTCCATGACATCTCACCTTTTCCCCCCACCTATTGCTGGCCTTCTATCCAGCTTCATCTGCTCCACTCCCCTCAAACAGTATAAATTTCATCGCATTTCCACTTCTCTTTAGCTCTGAAGAAGGGTCATACGGACTCGAAACGTTAACTCTGTTTCTCTCTCCACAGATGCTGTCAGACCTGCTGAGTTTTTCCAGCATTTTCAGCTTTTGTTTCAGATTTCCAGCATCCGCAGGATTTTGCTTTTACCACCAGGTTTTCTATTGTTTTAAACGGATGAGAGATTGGGTGAACTCACTCGCAGACAAAAACTCCTAATTTCCAGATGTTTGCCGCAACTATGCATTGCAATAAGTCCAGGAGCAAGAATAGGGAAACCCTCCCATCCATCCCAAAGCCCCCACCCTTATTTTGTTCCCTCGTTTCCACTATTTGCAGCATTTCTAGATAACCATTACCATCACATATCTCTCAGGCTGATTCCACTGTCTCAGACCAAAACCTTTCATCCAGCTGTCCAACTCTAATGCAGTACTGAGGGAGTGTGGCAATGTCAGAGGTACAGTCTTCTGGGTGAGATGTTAAACCAAGGCCCCCTCTGCCTGTCCAGGTGAATGTGAAAGATGCCATGGCACTATTTTGAAAAAGAACATGGGAGTTCTTCCCAGTGTCCCGGCCAATATTTATTCCCTCAATCAACATCACAAAAGCAGATTATTTGATAATCATCACATTGCTGACTGTGGGAGCTTGCTGTGCACAAATTGGCTGCCGCGTTTCCTATATTACAACAATGGCTACACTTCCAAAGTATTTCATTGGCTGCAAAGCACTTTGAGACATCCTGTGGCCTTGCTGGGTGCTATAGAAATGCAAGTCTTTCTTTATTTTTTGCCACTCTCCCACAGAAGGATGAGTCCTCTCTCCTTTCATTCAGCCCATTGTATGCAGCCAGCTGCCTGTTAGCATACCTACACGCCAGGTTCATATGGGATAGATGAAGACAACACAAGACTTGGAAACAAGTTTAGGGCTGGCTCTGCCCTGTTTGTTTTCTTTATGATATTATACAGAGCAGTGCTTTAGAAAATCACTGTGATTGTTACACAGAAACAAAGCATTGGTCTTCAAAACTCAGATCATCTTTCATTCAACAGAAAGCTTTTGATTAGCTTGCTGTTAGGTAGAAACATAGAAACTTACAACAACCTAGTGGATTCCCCAAATCCCGTTCATTTAATGGATAAAAAATCTGTAGGGAGAGACTGATTTTAATAATAATCAATTTGCATATGATACTAAATCAAATGGCCAGAGGACAGTACAAAGTAGGTTCCCAGTGATAGGTCCTGATATTGCCCCTCCATACTGGGCACTTGAGTACACCAAGAATGTAAATCATTCTTTGCATGAGGAACTCCTAAGACTAAATCTTCAGATTCCCTTATGCAAGTTAACCATATGGCAAGATGGTTTTTCTTTCCTTATTTTCTAGAATTATCTTTTCAAACTCCTCATTGCAACCCTGTCTATCTCTAAAAGATCCATCTCAAGAACCTCCTTTCAAGGGCGAAGATCTCAAGCTTCTGCATTCTATATTCACAGCAGCAAGCTTTGATGAAGGTTGGTGAAGAGTTCATAGTGAGAGGTAAACACAACTGGAGTCTTGCCCTGCTCTGCTAAGATCTTCAACACTGCATTCTTCAATTCTCACAAGTTTGAAAAATATTTTATATATTTTCCTTGAATGTGTGCTTCTCCAAAAGTCTATATGTCCTTAGGAGAGGTAAATATCAGGAGTGCTCCTTAATTTACAGATCTCCCCCTTCCATGGCACATCTGTAATTTGAACTGAAGTAAGCAATCCTATAAGCACAAACATACAATACATACAATCCTATAAGCACAAACATACAATACATACAATCCTATAAGCTCCAAATATACAATATATAAAATCCTATAAGCCCCAAATACACAATATGTACAATCCCATAGCACAAAATAGCCGCAAATACACAATATATACAATCTTATATGCCCCAATATACAATATGTACAATCCTATATGCCCCAAATACACAACATATACAATCCTATATGCCCCAAATATACAATATATACAATCCTCTAAGTTCCAAATGTACAATATATACAATCCTATATGTCCCAATTTACAATCCTATATGCCCAATATACAATACACACAATCCTATAAACCCTAATATACAATATATACAATCCTATATGCCCAATATACAATATATACAATCCTATATGGCCCAGAGCTAATAGATAATGAGTAGCGCAATCCAACTACTATCCAATAATTGCAGCCCTCAGGGAATCACACTTTTGTGGCTGAAGACACAGAATCTTCACATTTTGATTCATCTTTTAACCTTTCTGAGTTTCATTTCAATTACAAATGCATCACAACAAAATTTAATTAGGGATTAAAATGTAAGGTATGACCAAAGGGGGAACATTTGTAGCATGCAGTTTCCAACACTTTAGATTTCATAGAATCACAAAAACTTACAGCACTGAAGGAGGCTATTAGGACCAGTGTGCATGTGCTGGCCCTTTGAAAGTGCAATTGTTAGAGCTGAAGAAGTTGTGCCTGGTTAGACATCATGCAGGAGAAGCTTGGACTTAGCTGTGTTAAACCTGGTCCCCACTTACTCAAATGGCCCGTCCATACTGAGTGCCTAAGCTCACACAAGGTATCTGGTGAACTGCCAATCTCTGTGGGAGTGCACCCCAGGAAGCACTTTTAGGAGACAAGGGAAGGAAATTTACCCAAAACAAAACAAAACTTGAAAAACAATTCCCCATTGAATTTTTTTTTAAATTCAAATAAAACTAAGCCTTGTCGCACTTTCAAAGGTCCAGCACAAGCACAATGGGCTGAATAGTCTCCTTCTATTCTATAAGTTTCCGGTTGTAGGATATCAAAAAGTGTTGGTAACCGCCTTCTACAAATGTTCTACTTTTAGTCAGACCTCACGCTTTAGTCACTACTTAAATTTTGTAATGATGCATTTGTAATTAAATTTAAAATATAAAAGGTTAAAAGATGAATCAATGCATGTCAGAAAGGAGTATATTTAAAATGCATCATCCATTCATTGCAGCAGTTCAAAAGCTCTTATTTTCTTTTTACGTCAGGCAATTTTTTATAAATCGTGAACAGGTACAACCTCCATAATTAAAGAAAGTGCCTTCAAGGCTGGTGGAAAGCATTGATTTTTGTTCAAGCAAGTTCTATAATTGGTCTCTAAAATGAGCAGCACATGATGGGTCTCAGAGACAGGGTATGTTATGACTTGCCCCCTTGGAAAATAAGGCAATACCACCCAAGGAGGTAAATTACGCTCTTGTTGAAAGGCAGCCAACTGCAAACATAACTTACCTCTTCTGAGGAGAAATCTTGAGCCGCAACCTAACATAAGGAGCTGATTAAACATTCCTCTAGCTGCGAAAGCAAATCACTACATGCCACTCGTACTCAAGAACATGTTTAGCAAACTGGTGATGTTACTGGTGGCTTGTGTTCTTTACTTCATAATCTGAATATTATTTCTCAAAAGTATATGTAGCATATATGTACTGCATATTCCAACATGCCCAGTTCCATTGCATAGAAACAAAATTTCTACACATAGCAAAATTTTACAGGTTTTTGAGTGACTCGGACAGAACTTTGCAAATAAAGTACATTGAAATTTTTCTAGCTGGTGATTCAGTTGCGCCCCATCTCCATAACTTGATTATCACAACAACTCGTCCAAATCCAGAATTTAGCTTTGGAGGAGCCTCAGCCAGTGCCTTTGTCCAATAGGTATGAGGTTCTCGCTCCCAGTGTAATCGAGGGCATAGACTGCAGAGCGACCTGACCACAGCACCATGGTACAGAGCGCCATTCAAGTGGGGAGAAAAGAGAAATGTAGTAGTAATTGGGGGAAGCATAGTTAGGGGAAATGATACTGTTCTCTGCAGCAAAGGCAGAGAGTCCCAAAGGCTGTGTTGCCTGCCTGGTGCCAAGGTTAAGGACATCTCTTCTGAGCTGGAAAGGAACTTGGAGTGGGAGGGAAAGAATCCAGTTGTTGTGGTCCATGTAGGTACCAACGAAATAGGTAGGACAAGGAAACAGGTTCTGCTGCATGAAACACAAAAAGTTAGCATGCAGGTGCAGCAAGTAATTAAGAAGGCAAAAAAAAAATTTGGCCTGTATTGCTAGGGGGTTGGAGTTTAAAAATAGGGAAATCTTGTTACAACTGTACAGGTGTCGGTGAGGCTGCACTTGAAGTATTGTGTACAGTTTTGGTCCCCATATTTAAGAAAGGATATACTGGCATAGGAGGCAGTTCAAAAGAGATTCACTAGGCTGATTCCTGGGGTGAAGGGGTTGACTTATCAAGAACAGCTAAACAAGTTAGGCCTTTATTCATTAGAGTTTAGAAAAATGAGGGGTGATCTTATTGAAACATACAAGATTCTGAGGGGGCTTGACAGGGTAGATGCTGAGAAGGTGTTTCCACTAGTGGGGGAATCTTGAACAAGGGTCATAGATACAGAATAAGGGGACAGTCATTTAAAACGGAGATGCGAAGGAATTTCTTCTCTCAGAGGGTAGTGAATATTTGCAATTCTCTACCCCAGAGAGTAGTGGAGGCTAGATCACTGAAAGTATTTAACGAGGAGGTAGATAGATTTTTTGAAATATCGGGGAGTTGAGGGTTATGAGGAGCTGGCACAAAAGAGGAGTTGAGGCCTGGGGCAGATCAGCCATGATCTTATTGAATGGCAGGGCAGGCTTGAGGGGCTGAATGGCCTACTCTTGCTCCTATTTCTTATGATCTTATGTTCTTACATCTTAATGATTCTCTATTCTCAGTTCCTGTCCTCAGTAAAGTTAAAGCTGTATCCCATACTGCCAACCCCACTAGCCAAACTTCCAAAGTAACCAACCCAGTCAGAAAAACACCAGGAGTTATAACTGGGGACAGAAGAGGTAACACTCAATCAAATTCAATAACAATGATATTTTGAGGAGCGTTCCCTCTCTGGAGAGACCTTAATGTTTCTTTCTACCTCTATCATTCCTCCACTACATAAGTGCTAGCTGTCATGTGTTTCTAACACTGCACAGCAACAACTAATATATTTCAAGTAAAAATATTTAGGGGAGGTTGAGATCTGCAAAAAAAATTCTGAAAAGTGAAGAAGTCCAGGAGATTCAGCACAATTTGTGTAAGGTCAAATATTTCTGTATTATTGCTGCTGTAGATTACTAATGAGGCATTGCTGTGTGTCATAAATAACACGTATAACAAGAACAAGACAGCTGGTGATGAGCTATCAGGATGCAAACTAAATGAGTGATACAGGTAATAATAATCTGGGGGAGGCGGAGGGAGAGAGGGAGGCTTTTAGAGAAACTTCAATTCTTATCACACCATCCTATACATCCTACATATGAGTCACCTAATAGACCACCTGAGGTAACAATATGTAAGGCTATAATTAACCGTGACATTCAGTAACTGAAGTAAATAACTAAATTGTTCTTAGAGGAGTAACTATTCGTAATTATCACATCTACAGTTCATTGCAATGTCATCCACAATCGAGAATATGTGAAAGGAAACACTTTGTAGGAAGAATGACTTGACCTGGCTTTGCTGGTATTAGAACTGAGAAACTAATGGAAATAGCAAGTAGCAGCAGTCACTATTTGTCAGCTGTAGCTGAGAACATGGGTAGAACTCTCACCTTTGAGTCAGAAAGTTGCAGATTTGAGTCCCCACCACAGAGATTTGAATAAATCATTGAGGCTGACACTCCAGTGCAGTACTGAAGGGGTGCTGTGCTGTCTTTCAGTTGAGATGTTAAAATGAGGCCCTGCCTGTCCTCTCGGGTAGATGTAAAGATCCTATGGCACTATTTAAAAGGGGAGCAGGGACACTCTCTCCGGTGTCCTGCCAATATTTATTCCTAAATCGCCATCACCTAAACCAATCATATGGCCATTACCACATTGCTGTTTGTGGGAGCTTGCTATGCACAAATCGACTGCTGTGTTTCTTGGGTTACAACAATGGCTACCTTTCATAAGAATCTCATTGACGTCCTGAGGTTGTGAATTATGCTTCTTAGATAGTAAATTGATTGGTGGGATGAAAGGGCTGTCTAATGAGGTGAGACTGATTAAAATGCACCTATACTCTCTGGCATTCAGAGGAATGAGAGACGATTCATTGAAACATAAAAAAGTTCTTAGAGGGCCTAGCATGGAAGATGTTGAGAGGCTGTTTACCCTGGCTGGAGAGTCTAGAACACAGAGTCATAGTCTCAAGATAAGGAGCCAAACATTTAGGACTGAGATGAGGAGAAATTTCGTCACTCAGACGGTTGTAAATCTTTAGAATTCTCTACCCCAGAGAGCTGTGGATGCTCCATCACTGAGTACACTCAAGAGTCGATTGACATATTTTTGCAATAAGGGAACCAAGTGACACCAGGATAGGGCAGGGAAGTGGAGTAGTTGTTGATCAGTTATGATCTAATTGAATGATGAAGCAGGTTCAAGGATCCATATATCCTCCTCCTGCTCCTATTTCCTTTGTTGTTTGTTAAGTTTTTCTTCTCTAGTCTGCCTCCCCCAGCAACCCCCAGTAGATGTCCACAGCTTGCTGGGCTCCAATGTTACATGTACCATAGGCCCATTCATTCAGACTAGGCTGTCGTTCCTGTAACCCTGTTTCTGGGCAGACTCCAGATTTCTGAGCCAATTTGTTTCTCGGACATTGAATGAAGGATGAATGTAGCAGAGAGGACACTGCCTCCTCAAAAAACTTCAAGATATCATTTACATCCATCTGAGCCAGTGACTGATGTCACTGTTTAACAACGATTCTAAAAGATGGAACCTGTGACAAAGTAACATGGCAGGAAATTATAAGCAGCTTTTTCTGAACTATTTATGATGTTTTTGAACAAAGGCTGGATTAATATGACCTAATTAATAAAATTTAATTATTGTTCCTAAAAACACATCATGACAAACCCTAACTACAAATTGCATTTGTAATCTGGGATAAAAGAAAAACATTTGAAATAAGTAAGATTTTTGAAAAAGTCAATCTTGAATATATTCCCACTTTTCACCCTCTTCAAAGAAATAATCTCAAAAATGATAACAGAAAGTGCTGGAAACATTCAGCAGGTCTGACAGTATCTGTGGAGAGAGAAACAGAGTTAATGTTTCGAGTCAAATGAAGAAATATATCCGAAGAAAAGTCATACTGGACTCAAAACATTAACTCAGTTTCTCTCACCATGGATGCTGCCAGACCTGCTGTGTTTTTTTCCAGCACTTTATTTTTATTTTGGAATTCCAGCATCTGCAATATTTTGCTTTTGCTATAATCTCAAAAGTTATTTTGCAAGGGAGCTTTTACAAATGCATTCTTAGCAAGATCATCATTAACTGCTACAGTAACAATTTTTATTTGAGATTAAAACAAAGGAGATTTACTGAGTGCCAATTATGTAACAACATGGTGAATCCATTTTCTATCAATGAAGATCCACTGCTTCATTGCCCTCATCACACTGCTATCAGCTCCCACTCGCATGTCCAGCATGTTGCTGCACAAAGAATTTGAGAGTTAAACAGCGATGGGAAAAACAACTCATGGATGCAGAACTCGAGTAAACTCCATCACTACGTTCCTCTGCCCTGGTCACCCTGTCCAATGTGAGTATTCGTCACCAATCAGGCATGACAGAAATAAAATGTTTCTACCTGGGGTAAGTAATGAAGCACAAGAGCTTCAGAGAAGAGCTAAGCTAGAGACCATCAATCTAAGATAGTCACTAATAAATCCAATTGGGAATTCAGAAGAAACTTCTTTACCCAGAGATTATGAGAATGTGGAACTCGCTAACACAGGGAGGCGTTGAAGTAAATAGTATGGACGCATTTAAGGGAAGGCTGGATAAAAGTGAGGGAGAATGCAATTGAGGGTTATCCTGATAGAGTTAGATGAGGAAGGATGGCAGGAGACTCAAGTACAGCATGACTGCCAGCATGGACTGTGGGTTGAATGGCCTGTTTCTGTGCTGTACCTCCAATGTAATATCCTATGTATATCCTATGTAATTCTATGTAATCTTCTTTACGATTATTTCAACTTCACGGTCATAAAATTGCCTTTTCTGCATCACTCCAGTTCAATACTGAGGTCCCCCTCAACACTCTACCATACGAGATATAAATCACAACCAAGGATCTTCAAAATAGAAAAACAGAACACTGTGGATGGCATGGACAAGATGGGCCAAATGGCCTCCTTCTGTGCTGTAACTTTTCTATGGTCCTATGAATGCTGGAAATCCAAAATAAAGAAACAGAAAATACTGGAAAAACTCAGCCGGGCAGCCAGCACCTGTGGAGAGGGAAACAAAGTCAATGTTGAGTCCGTGTGACTCTCTGCCTATAATTATACCAGCTAAAGAGATGAAAAAGTGGATTTAATTGTACATTTGCTCCTTGTGGTTTGCTTACCTCCCAGCTGAGGGTGTGTGTGCGTGTGTGCTGTGAAACTCACTGTTGTGCGAGGCAACTTCACACTTTGAAGATTGTTCTCAACTGGATTTTCAAAGGAGGGTTACACTAGTAATCGAAATATGTTTCATCTCTATGAAATATGAAAGTATCAAAAGAATATAGTTCTATAATGCAGAATATCACAAACGAGAACATTAGGACACCATAGAGTACAGACTAGAATTACAGGATTAGATTTACAGGAATTCAAATCAGTCGATATGATCCAAAAGTTTTCTAAAGCTGCAGGGAATTGGTGGGTAAGTAAAAGAGTGATCACATGTACAGATCAGAGAGCGATGCCTAACAACCAATCCTGCTGATCCCATCAATATGCAGGGTTGGGAGGAAGACATGAGATTAGTGGATGCACATACCACTATGGCAATTCTCAGATTCAACCCAAGCTGCTGCCAAGTTGTGTCTCTGCTTGTTCTCCTCCCTCCAGAAACCAACCAGTTCTGCCCCATCAGCTCCAACCACTGACGCCCCCCCCCTCCACCCCCCACCCCCTGCACCACACCCCCCCCCTTTCCCCCATCCCCCCCCCCCCCTCAAAACTACCACTCCCAGCTAAACAGTGTGAAGTCCAAGGTCACTCTCCTGACCTGCAACCTCCAAGGTAGACCCCACTCAGCCAAGGTCAATGGCCTGGACCTCCTTCTTCACTGGATGCAATAACCAACAGGGTGATACCAGGGAAACCCCATGTCCCCTGGTGGTCCTGCCAGGCTCTTTCAGCACAGGGGAGGGAACATGTTGGACCAGCCAGAGGTTCCAGCCCCATAAAACCCCCCCGGGTCCAGTGTACCCAGGTTCTGACATCTTTCCCAGGTCTCTTGCTACACTTGAGGGTGGGAGCTCACACATTCTAAATGTACAACTCTCTTTATAAATCATTGATCATAAATGAGCAAAATAAACAGGAACTTCACAATTAATTGTTAACCTGAGAAATAGTTCAAATAAAACTTGCTTCGGTTTGTGAAAATCATAAACCACTTAATTAATTATAATTGCATTACTTCATAAAATCATAAAATAATACAGCACAAGAGAAGCTCATTCAGTCCAAGCTGTTTTCTGGCTATATATCTGCCTTTTAAAGAAAACCTCGGAGAGCCTCGAGTTTTGGCCTTTTTCTGATCTTTTATCATTTTTAATAATTTAACTAATAATTTTTATTCTGGTTTCCCAGTTGTACCAGTCAAGAGGAGAGAAATTTCAGACTCATACACATCATAAGGATTAGGTATTTCACTTGAGCGATTTTCATTACAGCTGATGATAGGTGTCCTGGGTTTTTTACAACCTCCCCAAAACACGAGCCAACAATCTACAGTTTTGAGTAAATTTTGTATCACTGGGATAAAGCCTCACTGAGATTGACAACCCTCAGTGTTAGCAATACACTTTTTTGGGCATGCCACTGAACTGATGTGTACCTGTTGTCCCAGTATGATGTTCTGGACCACAATTTTATACAAATTACCGAGATAGTAACTGAAATCACAAATCAAATGGGACAAAATGATGGAGGGGAGTGTTGTCCAGTAGGTCAACGTGCACACTCTCACAGCAGCTACTCAACATGAAACTTTGGACCTCATGGGGTTCTACTTTAGAAAGAGAAACATAAGAACATAAGAAATAGGAGCAAGAGTAGGCCATTCAGCCCCTCAAGCCTGCCCCACCATTCAATAAGATCATGGCTGATCCGCCCCAGGCCTCAACTCCTCTTTTGTGGCAACTCCTCATAACCCTCAGCTCCTCAATATTTCAAAAATCTATCTACCTCCTCTTTAAATACTTTCAGTGATCTAGCCTCCACAGATCTCTGGGGCAGAGAGTTCCAGACAATCACTACCCTCTGACAGAAGAAATTCCTTCACATCTCTATTTTAAATGAGTGTCCCCTTATTCTGTAACTATGTCCCCTAGTTCAAGATTCCCCCACTGGTGAAAACACCTTCTCAACATCTACCCTGTCAAGCCCCCTCAGAATCTTGTACATTTCAATAAGATCACCCTTCAGTCTTCTAAACTCTAATAAATAAAGGCCTAACCTATTTACCTATTCTTGAACCCAGGAATTAGTCTTCATCCCAGGAATTAGTCTAGTGAATCTCTTTTGAACTGACTCCAATGCCAGTATATCCTTTCTTAAATACGGCAACGAAAACTGTACACGGTACTCCAGGTGCGGGCTCACCAACACCCAAGACTTAACTATTTGTAAACTCCAATCCCCTAGCAATACAAGCCAAAATTCCATTTGCCTTCTTAATTACTTGCTGCACCTGCATGCTAACTTTTTGTGTTTCATGCATAAGAACACCCAGATCCCTCTGTGCTGCACTTTTTTGGAGTCTCTCTCCATATAAATAATAGTCTGTCTTTTGATTCTTCCTACCAAAGTGCATGACCTCACACTTTCCTACATTAAACTCCATCTGCCAAGTTTTTGTCCACTCACTCAATCTGTCTAAAATCCAAATACAGTACATCTACCGCTTCCCCTTTATCAACTTTGCTTGTTATATCCTCAAAGAACTCTAGCAAATTTGTCACACATGATTTCCCTTTCACAAAACCATGTTGACTCTGTTTGATTACATTAAGCTTTTCTGACTGTCCTCCTATTTCTTCCTTAATAACAGACTCTAGCATTTTCCCAATGACAGATGTTAGGCTGACTGCTCTATAGTTTCCTGCTTTTTGTCTCCCTCCCTTCTTGAACAGGGGTGTCATATTAGATATTTTCTAATCCACTGGGACCCTCCTGGAATCCAGTGAGTTCTGGAATCATTTTTTTGCATCAGGTTCTGATGCTTTCATTGAGTGGATCATAGTGAAGATGTCTTCAAGGAGGAAGCCAATTCTTTCCTGTGAACTGCTTTCCCCAGGTGGTTTTGCAGTGTTACCACCCACCATGATGTATGGCAAGTCCAGGGCTTCTGCAACACAGCACTCACTGTGCCAGTGTCACTAAGGATAGCTAATGTTCCTACTGTTGCATTTCCCCCTAGCCAGTGAGTCTAGAACATGGGGTCATAGTCCCAGTAAAAGTGGTCATCTATTTAGGACTGAGACAAGGAGAAATTTCTTCACTCAGAGGATTATGAATCTTGGAATTCTCTATCCCAGAGAGCTGTGGATTCTGAGTCGTTGATTATATTCAAGAATGAGGTTGATGGATGTTTGGATACCACGGGATATGGGATCATGGTTGGGACATGGGTTTGAAGTGGAAGATCAGCCATGACTTTACTGACTAGTGCAGCAAGTTCAAGGGGCTGAATTGCCTACTCCTATTTCTTACATTGCCAGCTAGACTACTGACACAAGAGACCTAGACTTATAGAGAGTGAAATTATCTCTTTCCTGGCTTCAATAGGATTGAAATTAGTTACAGAGAACCGGACAGCTTGCTTCACTGATGCCTTAGCTCTGCTCTCACATCGATCAGTTGCCATGGTGAGGCAATTATTCAGTAGTAATAGCATGGTTATAATGGGCACAGATGGTGCTCTATCAGGGTGCCAACATCGCCGGATATTCCCACCAGCTCTTCTGACAAATGTAATTGTGGTAGAAAGCACCCAGGATGAGGCAGACCCTGTGGCAGCTCCAGTACCTCAATTCCAAAAGGCTTCTGTGTTAAATCATATTAATTGAGGTTCAATACATACAGGTAGAAGGCATTGATTGGATGGTTACTTCAGCACATATAAAGAGACACTTACTGACACAGAAGATGGAGTCAGGAGATATATACTTGTAATGTTTCACCCTATGAAAAAATCTATCCCAAGTAAAGACTGGCTTTGGTTTCTTCCTTCACCAACTGGCAATCAGGCATATAACATTCTAGCCACACAGCAATCAACTTGCTTACATATCCTCGCGACTTAGATAGCATTTAGGTGAAGAACAAGGGCCACGATCGAGAGCACTTACATCACACACCATCACCAAAGAGAATGGCCATAGTAGCAAATATTTACACATGTTTAGATATTAAAATTTCAGTTGGTGTGTGTATAGAACGTGCTTTCACCAAGGTTTGGGGCCAGGTTTCATTAGCAAATATGATTTAGGGGTGCTACTGTCCCACTGCCGTTAGACAGATACCCTCAAATTCTGGACCCCTGTCATTGGATTACAAGATTACAATGTACTTTAAGTAGAATTATACAGCACAGAACGAGGCCATTCACCCCTTTGTTCCTGTGTCAGCTCTTTGAAAGAGCTGTTCAATTAAGTCCCACAACCCAGCCTTTTATCGCCCATTATCTCTGGGTTTCATCCTGGTAAACCTGCTCTGAATCCTATGTGATCAACAGGCATATGCAGTGGCAAAAATCACTTAGCTGTTTTCAATATTGTATCAATCCTACTGATTCTTTCTGCTGAAAATTAACCTCTGTTGGCATGCAGAGCACCATATTTCTTTAAAATTATCTGAGCTATCCTCCTCATCACACAGGTGCTTAGGTACTTTGAAATGCTGAGGAACCAGCTCTTCATCTTGCTGGCCCATTTCATCTGGCCCTGTCAATTGGTGGTGTCCATCCAACTAGACAGGAGAACAGTGCCCATAATTACAAAGGTAGGAAAATCATCCTCAGTCACTTCAAATCAGTATCCATACTGATCACCTGGACCCCTCCCTCTGGATTCTTACCTTCTCTTGATCTTTTCATTGATAACTGTCAGCATGACATTAGTCGTCTCAAATTCTCTGCTCCTCTCACCCATTCTAACCTGTCTCTCTCTGAACTTACTGCACTCCGTTCTCTCAAGTCCAACCCTGACATTGTCATCAAACCTGCTGTTGTTGTCTGGCGCACTGACCTCTACCTCGCAGAGGCTAAACATCAACTCGCAGACACTTCCTCCTACCTCTCCCTGGACCATGACCCCACCACTGAAAATCAAGCCATTGTTTCCAGGACTGTTACTGACCTCATCTCCTCTGGAGATCTCCCTCCCACAGCTTCCAACCTGATAGTCGCCCAACCTCGGACGACCCGCTTCTACCTCCTACCCAAAATCCACAAACAGGACTGTTCCGGCAGACCGATCGTGTCAGCCTGTTCCTGCCCAATGGAACTCATTTCTTGCTATCTTGATTCCATTCTCTCTCCCCTTGTCCAGTCCCTTCCCACCTACATCCGTGATTCATCTGACACCCTACATCTTATCAACAATTTCCAGTTCCCTGGCCCCAACCGCCTCCTCTTCATCATGGACGTCCAATCCCTCTACACCTCCATCCCCCACCAGGATGGTCTGAAGGCTCACCGCTTCTTCCTCAAACAGAGGCCCAAACAATCCCCATCCACCACTACTCTCCTCCGTCTGGCTGAACTTGTTCTCACACTGAACAATTTCTCCTTAAACTCCTCTCACTTCCTCCAAATAAAAGGTGTGGCTATGGGTACCCGCATGGGCTCCAGCAATGCCTGTCTTTTTATGGGGTATGTGGAACATTCCCTGTTGCAGTCCTACTCCGGCCCCCTCCCACATCTCTTTCTCCGGTACATCGATGATTACTTCGGTGCTGCTTCATGCTCTCGTCTGGACCTGGAAAAATTTATTAATTTTGCTTCCAATTTCCACCCCTCCATCATTTTCACATGATCCATCTCTGACACTTCCCTTCCTTGACATCTCTGTCTCAATTTCTGGTGATAGACTGTCCACCAATATCCATTACAAGCCTACGTCTCCCACAGCGACCTCGACTACAGCTCCTCACACCCTGCTTCCTATAAGGACCCAATCCCATTCTCTCAGTTCCTTTGCCTCCGTTGCATCTGTTCGGATGATGCTACTTTCAAAAACAGTTCCTCTGACATGTCCTCCTTCTTCCTTAACCGAGGTTTTCCACCCACGGTGGTTGACAGGGCCCTCAACCGTGTCCAGCCCTTTTCCCGTGCATCTGTCCTCATACCTTCTTCTCCCTCCCAGAAACGATAGGGTCCCCCTTGTCCTCGCTTATCACCCCACCAGCCTCCACATTCAAAGGATCATCCTCTGCCATTTCCGCCAACTCCAGCATGATGCCACCACCAAACACATCTTCCCTTCACCCCTCCCCCCCCCGGCAGCATTCCACAGGGATCGTTCCCTCTGGGACACCCTGGTCCACTCCTCCATCACCCCCTACACCTCAACCCTCTCCAATGGCACCTTCCCATGCAACCGCAGAAGGTGCAACACCTGCCCCTTTACTTCCCCTCTCCTCACCGTCCAAGGGCCCAAACATTCTTTTCAAGTAAAGCAGCATTTCACTTGCACTTCCCTCAACTTAGTCTACTGCATTCGTTGCTCCCAATGCGGTTCCCTCTACATTGGAGAGACCAAAGGCAGACTGGGTGACCGCTTTGCAGAACACCTTCAGTCTGTCTGCAAGCATTACCCAGACCTCCCTGTCATTTGCCATTTTAACACTCCACCCTGCTCTCATGCCCACATGTCCGTCCTTAGCTTGCTGCATTGTTCCAGTGAAGCTCAACGCAAACTGGAGGAAGAGCACCTCATCTTCCAACTAGGCACTTTACAGCCTTCCGTACTGAATATTGAGTTCAACAATTTTAGATCATGGACTCTCTCCTCCATCTCCACCCCCTTTCTGATTTTCCCTCTCCTTTTTGTTTTTTCCAATAATTTATATAGATTTTTCTTTTCCCACCTACTTCCATTATTTTTAAGTGTATTTCCATCCATTGTTTTATCTCTACCTTTTAGCCTATTTTGATCCCTTCCCCCCACCCCACCCCCATTAGGGCTATCTGTCACTTGCTTGTCCTGCTTTCTACCCTTAGTTAGCACATTCCTTTAGATAATATCACCACCTTCAACACCTCTTTGTCCTTTTGTCTGTGACATCTCTTGGTTATCTCCACCTATCACTAGCCCTCTATCCAGCTCTTGTCCCACCACCACCACCACCCCCCCGCCCCCCCCCCCCCCCCCCCACCCCCCACACCTTAAACCAACTTATATTTCACCTCTTTTCTATTTTTACTTAGTTCTGTTGAAGGGTCATTTGGACACGATACGTTAACTGTGTTCCTCTCCGCAGATGCTGCCAGACCTGCTGAGTTTTTCCAGGTATTTTTGTTGTTGTTTCAGTATCCATACTGTGACTGACATCAAACCTGGTGGAAACTCCACTGATAAAGAGGCATCAGTTGTGTTACAACTAGAAAAGCTTTGCTGACGTTTGGACTTCAAAAGTCAATGATCACCAGTCCAGAAAGTGTGAAGCTGCATGTATATATATCCATCACAAAGTAGCCCATGACATTTAACAAGCTAATACCATTGGTGTCATTGGAAAGCTGCACTGTGGTACATGTGGTGAGTGCTGAATTTGCAGTTTCTCTCAGGGAACATCATAATTTGGGACAACAGGAGCAACTTGGATTTACAAAGCAACTTTAATATAATAAAATGTCCCAAAGAGCTTCAAAGGAGTGATATTAAAAAACATTTGACACCAAAACACATAAGGACTTATTCAGGCAGATGACCAAAAGCTTGGTCAAAGAGGTATGTTTTAATGAGCGTCTTACAGGAGACAAAGGCAGAGATATTTAGGGAGGGAATTCCAGAGGTTAGCATCTTGGCAGCTCAAGGTACAGCTACCAATAATGGAGCAATTAAATTCACAAAAGAAGATGTTACCACAACCCTCAGGGAATAATGCTCAGTTGCACTCAGTTCCTCATGAATGGCCTATGCGTTATTAAAACTGATCTTACTGGTTACACCACCTTTTTTTTAAATTCATTCACTGGATGTGGGCTTCGTTGGCTAAACCAGCATTTATTACCCATCCCTAATTGCCCTTGAGGAGGTGGTGAGCTGCCTTCTTGAACCGCTGCAGTCCATGTGCTGTTAAGAAGGGGGTTCCAGGATTTTGACCCAGCGACAGTGAAGGAATGGCTACATATTTCCAAGTCAGGATGGTAAGTAGCTTGGAGGGTAACTTCCAGATGGTGGTGTTCCCATGTGTCTGCTGCCCTTGTCCCTCTAGATGGTAGTGGTTGTGGGTTTGGAAGGTGCTGTCCAAAGAACCTGGGTGAGTTTCTGCAGTGCATCTTGTAGATGGTACACACTGCTGCTACTGTGCATCAGTGGTGGAGGGAGTGAATGCTTGTGGAAGGGATGCCAATCAAGCGGGGCTGCTTTGTCCTGGATGATGCCAAATGTTGTTGCAGCTGCACTCATCCAGGTAAGCAGAGAGTATTCCATCACACTCCTGAATTGTGCCTTGTAGATTGTGGACAGGCTTTGGGGAGTCAGGAAGTGAGTTACCCGCCACAGAATTCCTAGCCTCTGACCTGTTTTTGTAGCCACAGTATTTATATGGCTAGTCCAGTTTAGTTTCTGGTCAATGGTAACCCCCAGGATGTAGATAGTGGAGGATTCAGCAATGGTAATGCCATTGAATGTCAAGGGGTGATGGTTAGAATCTGTCTTGTTGGGGATGGTCATTGCCTGGCACTTGTGTGGCGTGATTGTTACTTGTCACTTTTCAGCCCAAGCCTGGATATTGTCCAGGTCTTGCTGCATTTGGACATGGACTGCTTCAGTATCTGAGGAGTCACGAATGGAGCTTAACATTGTGCAATCATCAGCGAACATCCCCACTTCTGACCTTATGATGGAAGGAAGGTCATTGATGAAGCAGCTGAAGATGGTTGGGCCTGTATCTATAAGATAAGCAGTGGACAATCACCACAAGCATGCATGCGTTAACTGGATAGGAATATGGGAATAAATGACTGTCACATAAATCAGTGAGTATATTAAGTCAAAATTTCCATTGGATATAATTAGCAATTATGTAGATAAAGCGTAGCAAACTCTCTTCCAATATTCCGGTTTGATAATCATTCATAAACTACAATACAAACTAGTGATGTTGCTGGCTAAAAGCTGGGAATTATAATGATGAAAATCCATTCTTACTTGTCATTTTTAGCTACAAAGTTAGTACAAAGTATAAATCCTGCAGAGTACTGTAGCCCTGCTTGGCAGGGTTACAAAGGAACTCCATCGCACATTCCTACACAAAAGAGTGTAGAAGATGCTAGCCTACTCCCTGGCTGGACTCACATCCTCCAACATCACTGAGATGTAGTCAGGCTGCCTTGTGACTACCACATTGCAAGAATGATTCGTGCTCCAGATGGCAGGAACAGAAGATCAGCTGCAGCTGCTACCCAACATCCTGTATCAGTGCAAAAGCATCCAGACACAATACCCTCCACAAATCATTTCTTCTGGCTTTGACATTCTGCATGGCAATGTTATTACTTTGAAACCTTGCATGCAGAGGCAGGAACATTAATTTAACTCCGCATTTTCTGAAGCAGGGTAGTTATTGTGGGCAAGACCTATAGGGTGTTTTTACCTGTCTGTTTAGTACAATATTCACAAGCTAGTGCCCCTGTAATCTGAAGGCCTGAATTTGAGAGTCATCAGTCTTTATTATAATTGATTCTGTCCAAATGGCTGTTGCAACATTTAATCCATACATATGTATCTATCCAATGTGCTTCCTTACTCACAGTCCCTATTGTGACAGAGGCAAAATATTTTCTTTTAAAAAGGAGACAGACCCCATTCATTTGCTGGGTAATTCTGGCCACAAACTTGAAACATTGAGGCATTTTCCAACCTGCAATGTCCCCTCGCTAAACAACCAGTAAACTCATTCCTGAACCATGGCAACATCCTCCTTGCGTGAATGCCCGTGTTCCCCTCCCCCAATTTCCCACTGTAGCCATTCTCACCTCCTCTGTGTCCACCTATTGTTCATTTCCTGGTTGCCTTAAAATCCCCTTTGGTCTTGCCCCACCATCACTTCCTGCCAATCAATCACTCCTGTCCTCCACCCTATGTATCAGAAACCATCCCCTCCTTTTCTTCATTATCTGCCTCCTTCTGACTGCCTCTACACTTACTTAAAATCTCATCCTCTCAAACATGTCCTGCTAAAAGATTATTAACCTGAAATGTTCACTCTTATTTCTTGTCTTGAACTAGGGGGTCACTGTTTAAAAATAACAGGGTCACCCACTTAAGACAGAGATGAGGAGGAATATTTTCTCAGAGGGTGGTGACTCTTTGGAACTCACATCCTCAAAAGGCAGTGGAACTGGAGCCTTTGAATATTTTTAAGATAGATTCTTGATTAACAAAGAGGGTAAAAGGTGATTGGGGGTAGGCAGGAATGTGGAGTTGAGGCCACAATCAGATCAGCCATGGCCTTATTGAGTGGCGGGAGCAGGCTTGAGGGGTAGGAGTAGGCCGCTTGGCCCCTCGAGCCTGCTCCTAATTCGTATGTACGTATGTTCTCACTCCACTAGGGTTGCCAACTGTGATTAAATAGATTCCTGGAGGTTTTCATCACATGACTTGCCCCATGCTCCAGCCATTAGTTGGCCAACACATCCATCCTTGAGAGGGACTGTCCTCCTACGCCAATTGGAAAGCAAGAAGATTCATTACCCAATTGGATGATGATTGACTATCAGCCAAACAGCCTTCACCTCCCCCACCCATCCCCAATTTCAATATTTTTATGTGTTAAAGTGAAATGTTCAAGGAAAATGACAAAAAAAAACAATTTTTTTAATGTCCCGATGATTTTTCTCTAGGATTGCACACAGCAGTGTCCCCGAGATTGATCTTCAACTCCTGGATACTCCCCACTCTCCACAGATACTGTCTGACCTGCCGACCATTTGCAGCATTTTCTGTTAACAATTAAAAGTTTGTTTGACTGCAAGTCATATTTACTGACCGTAAGGTATAACTGCACTGGCCTTAAAAGCGAGGGTATTTCACACCCTCAGCAGCAACTGTGACATGAAGCACCAAGTTTACCACAGGGAGAATACCACAGAGATCTCCACGAGTACAGAACAAAAATAGTCACACAAATTTCAAAACACACGACTCTTTAAAAAAAAGTTAGAGATTATTTTACCAACCGTGACCGCAGAACAGTACTTGACATACTTTCTACATTTAATTTGACTCATACGTTTCGTACTTGGTTTAAACCCCTTTGAGGAAGTAGAGGTTAAGTTTTAAAAAATAATAATCCCATTCCAAGCATCCAATTAACTTGAGTTAACTAGACCAAAACCTTAGGCTGCAATATCGAGACCAGAATAATGATACCGCGCACACTAAGACGGGCCAAGGTTCAGGAGCCTGCTTGACCCTTTACAAATCCGAATCAATGTGAACACAATGCATTGAGTCCAGACTGCTTCAATGTCCCATCTTTTCAAATTCTCACTTCGCGAATGACAAGAACACCTCCTCTGATGAGACTCAAAAACAGTTCTATTTTCCAGGAGCTCGCGTTATTCAAATATCTGTCAGGAGGAGGCGCCAGACTTCATTCCCACTTTCGACGTGTGAGTATCTCGGGAACTTTGAAATGTACTACTTTCTAAACATAGCAATTCTCAGACAGGGACGGAGCAGAGCGAAATTGTTTTTGTTTCCATTTTAAATTATGACAAACTGGATGTGCACAATTCAAGGGGGTGGGCGAGGAGGAAGGGGCTGCATTAACTAATTTCTTTTTCCTCTTTGTCAAACTTTGTTTCAACTTTCTTTTAAAATCTCCGGTAAAATCATGTGATTTCCCAACACACAAAAAACAAATGCAACAAGCTTCTTTCCATAAGTAGTGCTGTTTAAAAACACACACACATGCATAAACGTGGTTTAGAAAGGGTCCGTGCATTGTGGGCATATTCTGTCTTCCCCATTCGTTTGACCCCCCCCCCCCCCTAAAAAAAACATAAAGAGCTTCCCACGTCTCGTGGCTTTGATAAATTGCAGCCAGACTCTTACTTTTTTTTTCTCTCCCCTGGCTTTCTACCTGATTACAATCACATCCGATTTGGCAGAGTGAATATCAATGCGCCGGCCCCAATCCCTTTCTGGAAATCCTTCAGCCTTTTAAATATACACACACACTCACACAAAATATATATATATATAGTTCAAGAGAATCGAGCCAAAGAGGTCAGCAAGTATTGGTTTTGCAAGTTTCTAGCCAAAAAGGGAGAGATTTGCAACATGTAGCTACCCCGGCGGCGATGTAAGTGTTGGAGGGTGTGTTTTTATGTTTTTTTTTGTGAATGGGGAGGTGGATTTGCTCGATAGAGCACTCTTTGGTCCGAGCGCAGGGAGAGGGAGCTTTCTGTCGTTGGAGTGGCGCTGATGTCATTGCTTCCGTCTTGCTTCCTTTTTGCTGAATCCAAAATGGAGTAAAATGGGCTTTTGAAAACACAGGGAGAATTTTATTTCTTTTTGGATTTGCTCTGTTTTGCTTTTTTTTTGGTGCTGCACTCCCCCTTGCTCTTCGATTAATCTTCTTTTCCTGCAGCGGGAGGGAGAGAGAGTGGGGGGGGGGGGGAGGTTTGCATTTGCTGCAGAGACTTGAGGCCGGGGTTTGCAGCAGCCGCAGCCGCGAAGAGAGCGGTGCAATTGCGGCCCCCGCAGCGGCTTTTCATGTGCGGAGAGCGGCCGCTGGCAGCAGCTCAGCCCCGGGGAGAGTTGAGAGGAGAGCCCGGGCAAGCAGTAATAATGTGACTGTACCCTTAACGTCCAGCCAAAACTGGAGAGAGAGGAGGAGGAGGAGGCGGAGGAGGAGGAGGACGAGGGGGGAGGAGGAGGAGGAGGGGGGGAAGAACAATTAGCGGAACAAGAGAGAAGTTTTGGGGGGGGGGGGAGAGAGAGACAGAAAAAAAGCAAAACAGCAAATCTCAGAACTTTTATTTTTTTGAGAACAACAACCAAACCATGAAGTTTGCAGCAATTTCCGCGGCGGGAGTACAAAAATGACCGAAGAATCGCATCCAGACCAGTGAGTTGATCCGGCAGGGCCACTGCGCGCTCTCTCTCTCTGTCTCTTACCCCATTCAGGAGCTTTATACCCCCCTCCTCATTTTCCCCATTGTCTTTTTTTTGCGGGGTGGGGGGGTGGTGAGAGGTGGATTTGGGTTTTTCGTGGTGGTAGTGGGGTAGGTCGGGGGGGAGAGGGGCTCAGGAGTGAAGCTGAACAGGAGGTGGAGTGGAGGGGGGGAGAGAGAAGGGGAGGTGGGGGGGAGAGAGAGAGAAGGGGAGGTGGGTGGGGGGTGGAGAGAGAGAAGGGGAGGTGGGGGGTGGAGAGAGAGAAGGGGAGGTGGGGGGGGGAGAGAGAGAAGGGGAGGTGGGGGGGGGAGAGAGAGAGAAGGGGAGGTGGGGGAGAGAGAGAAGGGGAGGTGGGGGGGGAGAGAGAGAGAAGGGGAGGTGGGGGGGGAGAGAGAGAGAAGGGGAGGTGGGTGGGGGGGAGAGAGAGAGAAGGGGAGGTGGGTGGGGGGGAGAGAGAGAGAAGGGGAGGAGGGGGGGGAGAGAGAGAAGGGGAGGTGGGGGGGGAGAGAGAGAGAAGGGGAGGTGGGGGGGGGAGAGAGAGAGAAGGGGAGGTGGGGGGGGGGGAGAGAGAGAGAAGGGGAGGTGGGTGGGGGGAGAGAGAGAGAAGGGGAGGTGGGTGGGGGGAGAGAGAGAGAAGGGGAGGTGGGTGGGGGGAGAGAGAGAGAAGGGGAGGTGGGTGGGGGGAGAGAGAGAGAAGGGGAGGTGGGTGGGGGGAGAGAGAGAGAAGGGGAGGTGGGGGGG